>NC_091982.1:36189990-36317637 GCF_044704955.1 Pristiophorus japonicus | reverse complement strand
AGATGGGGGGGGGGAAAGGAGATGGGGGGGGAGAAAGGAGATGGGGGGGAGAAAGGAGATGGGGGGGGGAAGGAGATGGGGGGGGGAAGGAGATGGGGGGGGGAGAAAGGAGATGGGGGGGGGAAGGAGATGGGGGGGGGAAGGAGATGGGGGGGGGAAGGAGATGGGGGGGGAAAGGAGATTGGGGGGGGGAAAGGAGATGGGGGGAGATGGAGGGGGGAAGGAGATGGGGGGGAAGGAGATGGGGGGGAAAGGAGATGGGGGGGGAAAGGAGATGGGGGGGGAAAGGAGATGGGGGGGAAGGAGATGGGGGGGGAAGGAGATGGAGGGGGAAAGGAGATGGGGGGGGAAAGGAGATGGGGGGAGAAGGAGATGGGGGGGAGAAAGGGAGATGGGGGGGAAAGGAGATGGGGGGGGAAAAGGAGATGGGGGGGAAAGGAGATGGGGGGGAAAGGAGATGGGGGGGAGAAGGAGATGGGGGGGGAGAAAGGAGATGGGGGGGGGAAGGAGATGGGGGGAGAAGGAGATTGGGGGGGGGGAGAAGGAGATTGGGGGGGGGAGAAGGAGATTGGGGGGGGGAGAAGGAGATTGGGGGGGGGAGAAGGAGATTGGGGGCGGGGGGGAGAGGAGATTGGGGCGGGGGGGGGGAGAAGGAGATTGGGGAAGAAGGAGATTGGGGGGGGGGGAGAAGGAGAATTGGGGGGGGAGAAGGAGATTGGGGGGGGGGGAGAAGGAGATTGGGGGGGGGGGGGGAGAAGGAGCTTGGGGAGAAGGAGATTGGGGGGGGGGAGAAGGAGATTGGGTGTGAGGGGGGGAGGGTTGGGAGAAGGAGATTGGGGGGGGGGGAAGAGAAGGAGATTTTGGGGGGGGGGGAAGAGAAGGAGATTTTAGGGGGGGGAAAAGAAGGAGATTTTAGGGGGGGGGAAAGAGAAGGAGATTTTGGGGGGGGGGGGGGGGGGGGGGGAGAGAGAGAAGGAGAAGGGGAGGGGCCGGCCCGAGACTTCGGGCAGGTCCCGTCCCCAGATTTACAGGTAGGTGGCGTTGGGTCGGGTCGGGGGGGTTGGTGGGAGGGAGGTCGGTTCGGTTCGGGTCGGACGGAGGGAGGGAGGGAGAGGGAGGTCTGGGGGGGGGGGGGGAGCGGGTGTTGTGTCCGGTCCGGGGGCGGGGGAGCGGGTGTCGTGTCCGGTCCGGGGGCGGGGGAGCGGGTGTCGTGTCCGGTCCGGGGGCGGGGGGAGCGGGTGTTGTGTCCGGTCCGGGGGGAGCGGGTGTCGTGTCCGGTCCGGGGGCGGGGGGAGCGGGTGTCGTGTCCGGTCCGGGGGCGGGGGGAGCGGGTGTCGTGTCCGGTCCGGGGGCGGGGGGAGCGGGTGTTGTGTCCGGTCCGGGGGGAGCGGGTGTCGTGTCCGGTCCGGGGGCGGGGGGAGCGGGTGTCGTGTCCGGTCCGGGGGGAGCGGGTGTCGTGTCCGGTCCGGGGGCGGGGGGAGCGCTTGTCGGGTCCGGTCCGGGGGCGGGGGGAGCGGGTGTTGTGTCCGGTCCGGGGGGAGCGGGTGTCGTGTCCGGTCCGGGGGCGGGGGGAGCGGGTGTCGGGTCGGGTGGGGAGGAAGCAGGAGCTGGCCGTGGGAGGAGCCTTATTCAAGCAGCCCCAGTGAAGCCATTGGGCCAGGGGCTGCGTGCTTCGGCCTCTCCCACACAGTTTCAGGTGCCTGGAGCTACTGCACTTGCGTGCCCACTGTAGCGCGCATGTGCAGAGGTCACGGCACTGTTTTCAGCGCAGGGACCTGGCTTCACCCCCTACAGCTCGTGCTGCACTGCGCCGAGGGCGAGAGGACCTGCAGGGAGATGGAGAATCTGGAGGGTTTTTTTTAGGCACACTTTGTAGCGCGAAAAACGGGCGTCCAGGTCGGGACTGCGCCGTTCTAGGCGCGGCTCGAAACTTGGGCCCCATATTTCAGACATATACTGATAACTTTGGGGCTCACATGGACTCTTCTCAGGAGAAAACAAATTAGGGAAAGCCTAGTGAATAGGAATAAGGTCATACGGGTTACCTACCTGAAGGGGTGAAGCACATGATAAAATGGATATTTCCCATAATATATAGCTGCAGAGGACTCAGTGCTGCTAATACTGGCAACTTGGTCTTTCTTGAAGCCTGAACTGGAGCTCGGCCTGACCATTGATCAGTCAGTCAGCTGATATCATCTTTGCCTTGCCCAAACAATTTACTAAGTTTTATATTGTATGCAAATCAGCACCCATGTGCTAGCAGCCTAGGTATTCAGGGCAATGTCATACTGGTCAGTTTTGGGGAAATTGGCAATAACCTTACTATTGTTCAGAATGAAAGAGCCTTGAAGCACAAGAACAAGAGGAAAATGTTACTACAAAAATTTGTTTTGATTTTTTTTTTTTTTTAAAAGTGCAATTTGTGAAAAATTCTTCAAAATACATGTACATGAGAAATGAAATTAGAGTAGATGACTCCAGTTAAGGGTTGGGACCAGCACAGGCGCTAACTGCTGAATGGTCTCCTCCTGTGCTGCCATTTCTTAACTTTAATGACGCACACACTACTGTGAGCTCAAAACAGACAATTACCATCTTTGAAACCATTATTGGTCATGCAGATTTATATTAAATAGATGCTCTAGCAATAGACATATTTGTTAAGCGGTCCTATTATACTTGTACCTGGTCAGTAAAAAAAACAAGAGTGAAGTCAAAAATACTGTAAACTAAAAATTATTGAAACATTGATAGTTTCAAAAACTAAAGGAAGCACACGTGCAGTTGGTACAACATAATGCTTAAGATTTTTAAACAATGCCCTCCAATGGCTCAGCAAGTTGTCCAGTCACAGGCCAAGAAGGTACGAGATTCGCTCCGCAGTGCGTGTTCGTAAACACCGTGAAAGGGAAGCCACCAAAACTTGCAATAGCTTATTGAAACTTTGTTTATTTTGTGGCAAAGTGTTAATGTTACAGGAATAAAGTTACTTTGCACATTTGAGCAGGTTTGTTTAGTTTTTAATGTCATAGCTGAAAATGGCATGAACAAGTAGCTTGCAATTCTCTGGAATGACCAGAAGCCCAGGGGTTAATTTCTAGCTGCATATCAGTAATAAGAATTACTATCTCAGAAGAGAATACACCCTGAAGTATGGTCACACTATCTTCCGAAAACTTCCACTCACAACAATTACATAGAAATTTTATGTTCAGTAGGATGAGAAGAAAGCATTACTGTGTCCAACTATAAAAGTATTCATGGAATGCTCTAGAAGTTGAAAGAAAGTCAATGCAGTCTTACAAATATGCAATGGCAACATTTAGTCAAATTTTGCCTTCATATTTACAGAATGCATTGAGGTGTGAAAATTGAATTCAGTAAGCACACAGCAAAACATCAATCAACCATTACACCCACAAACATACCTTGCCTTTCCATGGACAAAGGGTAACCTGAAAACCTCACCCCTTCCAATTCCCCAAACATTTACAAAATGCATGCCAAATTGCTTTAAAAAAAACAGAATCAGGATAGCTGTTGTAGACAATGATTTTTACCTACAGATGCCATTCCAGAACAGTGATGACCTCAATACTGCTGTTGACACTACAGCTACCATACATTGAAGATAAGTACAAACACTAAGTGGCTGCAAATTATCAAAGCATGACTAAAATTAACACTTGAAATGAAGATCACAGGTACACAGGCTTCCCAATTGCAGACATTCATATTAGACAAGTGAGTTTTGTCCAATCATAAAAAGGACAGTACTCACCCAGTATTTGTTAGAGCTCCCCTCTTCACCGAGCCCTAACCTCTCTCCAATTCAGCCAACATTATGCTTTGCACCACTTCAATCCCTCAGCTGCCAGCGATTCCAGTGGTAGTATGTTGCTAGACAATTTACTTCAACACATGTAGCTTTATAAATGTATTCACTGGTGTGCTTGCTTAACATCAACCTTTTGCATCATAAAGCCAGTATTAGAAACATAGAAAATAGGTGCAGGAGTAGGCCATTTGGCCCTTCTAGCCTGCACCGGCATTCAATGAGATCATGGCTGAACATGCAACTTCAGTACCCCATTCCTGCTTTCTCGCCATACCCCTTGATCCCCCTAGTAGTAAGGACTTCATCTAACTCCTTTTTGAATATATTTAGTGAATTGGCCTCAACAACTTTCTGTGGTAGAGAATTCCACAGGTTCACCACTCTCTGGGTGAAGAAGTTTCTCCTCATCTCGGTCCTAAATGGCTTATCCCTTATCCTTAGACTGTGACCCCTGGTTCTGGACTTCCCCAACATTGAGAACATTCTTCCTGCTTCCAACCTGTCTGAACCCATCAGAATTTTAAACGTTTCTATGAGGTCCCCTCTCATTCTTCTGAACTCCAGTGAATATAAGCCCAGTTAATCCAGTCTTTCTTGATAGGTCAGTCCTGCCATCCCGGGAATCAGTCTGGTGAACCTTCGCTGCATTCCCTCAATAGCAAGAATGTCCTTCCTCAAGTTAGGAGACCAAAACTGTACACAATACTCCAGGTGTGGCCTCACCAAGGCCCTGTACAACTGTAGCAACACTTCCCTGCCCCTGTACTCAAATCCCCTCGCTATGAAGGCCATCATGCCATTTGCTTTCTTAACCGCCTGCTGTACCTGCATGCCAACCTTCAATGACTGATGTACCATGACACCCAGGTCTCGTTGCACCTCCCCTTTTCCTAATCTGTCACCATTCAGATAATAGTCTGTCTCTCTGTTTTTACCACCAAAGTGTATAACCTCACATTTATCCACATTATACTTCATCTGCCATGCATTTGCCCACTCACCTAACCTATCCAAGTCATTCTGCAGCCTCATAGCATCCTCCTCGCAGCTCACACTGCCACCCAACTTAGTGTCATCCGCAAATTTGGAGATACTACATTTAATCCCCTCGTCTAAATCATTAATGTACAGTGTAAACAGCTGGGGCCCCAGCACAGAACCTTGCGGTACCCCACTAGTCACTGCCTGCCATTCTGAAAAGTACCCATTTACTCCTACACTTTGCTTCCTGTCTGACAACCAGTTCTCAATCCATGTCAGCACACTACCCCCAATCCCATGTACTTTAACTTTGCACATTAATCTCTTGTGTGGGACCTTGTCAAAAGCCTTCTGAAAGTCCAAATATACCACATCAACTGGTTCTCCCTTGTCCACTCTACTGGAAACATCCTCAAAAAATTCCAGAAGATTTGTCAAGCATGATTTCCCTTTCACAAATCCATGCTGACTTGGACCTATCATGTCACCTCTTTCCAAATGCGCTGCTATGACATCCTTAATAATTGATTCCATCATTTTACCCACTACTGAGGTCAGGCTGACCGGTCTATAATTCCCTGTTTTCTCTCTCCCTCCTTTTTTAAAAAGTGGGGTTACATTGGCTACCCTCCACTCGATAGGAACTGATCCAGAGTCAATGGAATGTTGGAAAATGACTGTCAATGCATCCGCTATTTCCAAGGCCACCTCCTTAAGTACTCTGGGATGCAGTCCATCAGGCTCTGGGGATTTATCGGCCTTCAATCCCATCAATTTCCCGACTAATAACGATTTCCCTCAGTTCCTCCTCCTTACTAGACCCTCTGACCCTTTTTATATCCGGAAGGTTGTTTGTGTCCTCCTTAGTGAATACCGAACCAAAGTACTTGTTCAATTGGTCTGCCATTTCTTTGTTCCCCGTTATGACTGCCCCTGATTCTTAATTACAGAATCTTAACTGGTAGTACAGTGATGATATTGGGTTCTTCAATGTCATGTATACATTAGTTGTGTAATCTGCTAGAGATAAAGTTAAAATATGAATGTAAAGTGTTCAGCTGTTTACAAGTACCAAATGTTTAAACAAATGGTAGGCATTTTAACCAATGCATCTGTAGACAATTTTGCCAAGTATGTAAGTTAATTCCAGGAGTTCTTAATTGTACAAACAGTAAATACTAAGTGGGAGATGTTTCCCCATTTGCTTGAACTAAGTTATCATTCAAGAGATGCTATATGGCCACAGATTAAAGAACCTTCAAATGAATTCAGAACTACTATAAAACTCCTTTCTGTCATTGATAATTACATGACAGACAAAGAGCAAACAACCTGCACATAAGTGCTTAGTTTTTCTGTAACTGGTTGCTAGGTAACAAACAAGCACAGATCAGACCAGACTCTGTCCCTGCTCAGTTCTCAACAGTTTATGGCTAGGAATTAATCACATGGCAAAGTCATAGGTAAAACTCACCACCTTTTTTTTTTAACCAATTCGCCATTCTGATTTTGCCATTTCTGTGGCTGATAATGTATATAGATAGCGCTTAGTTGCAATTATTATACAATTAGATCATGGCTAATCTGTACGTCAACTTCATTTACCCACCATATTCCTCGATACTCTTAGCTAACATAAATCTATTGAGCGCAGGGTTAAAAATTTCCAGCATCACAGTATTTTGGGGGAGCGAGCTCCAGATTTCCACTACCCTGTGTGAAAAAGTGCTTCCTGATTTCACGCCTATGTGCTCTTATTCTGATTTCCCCACCAGAGGAAATACTTTCTCTGTACCTAACCTATTGAATCCCTTTATCATTTTAAAATCTTCCATTAGATCACCCCTCAACCTTCTAAATGCAATGGAATACAGGTTTATGCAACCTGCCCTCAGAATTGTTTTTTTTATTCGTTCATGGGATGTGGGCGTCGCTGGCAAGGCAAGTATTTATTGCCCATCCCCAACTGCCCTTGAGACGGTGGTGGTGAGACCAAGGGTGGCTTGCTAGGCCATTTCAGAGGACAGTTAGAGTCAACCATATTGCTGTGGGTCTGGAGTCACTTATAAGCCAGACCAGATAAGATTTCCTTCCCGAAAGGACATTAGTGAACCAGGTGGGTTTTTACGACAATCCGGCAGTTTCATTGTGGAAATATCAGAAAGGATTAAGTTAGTTAGTTCAGACCTGGGGTCTAAAAAACTAACAAGCTCTCTTGCACAAAAAACAAGCAGACGTTAACCTCAGGGTCAATGAGATAAGGGATGAGGTAGAGTTGTAAAACCATCAGGGAAAGTCACAAGATAATACAGCCAAATACTGAATACCAATTAACAAAGTTCCAGCAATTGCTAATGAACGAACAAAAGGTCAGGCTAGGAATAACAGATTGAAGATCAATGGACAGGAGGGAGTTACCCACCATCACAGGACAGCTGTGGCCACAGCAGGGGAGTGATTAAAAAAAAAGAATTCAATGGATCAAGATAATGGTCACACACGGGAAGGGAGACTCCCGACTTGGTAATAACTTTTGGAGGCGAGAGACAAGTTGAGATAACAGCAGAATGTCACTGTATCTTGTAGAAACAAGCAGGCAATTAGAAGCAACCCATATGGTTAAAAAAAGGGACAAAAAAGGTATAAAGATAAACAAGTTGGGACTGTCCGTGGCGAGAACCTGGGACCAACACTCGACAGAAGCAGGGACCAGGGAGCGACCCTTGAAGGAACAGTGTCAAGATCAGATTGATCACCCGGGACATATTGGGTAACTAAGAGCATGTTGAGTATTTTGAGCGGCAAAGAACACCTTTTGGAACGCCTTGTCTGCAGAGATAAATAGAGTTGAGTTAGCAGCGTTGAGTTAAACAGAGTTGAACAGAGTGAGTATTTTGAGTGGAAAGGAACACTCTTTGGATTGTCTTTCTGCAGAGTTAAACAGAGTTTAAATAGAGTACAAGTAGTGAGTCTTGTACTTCTTCCGTATCAGAGAATTATAGAGTATAAGTAGTGAGTCTTGTACTTTTCCTGTATTAAGGGAACATTAACGATACTGTCATGTGTCTAGTGTGTAATTTGGTATTTAATTCAGGAACCGTCGCAGGCAACTACTAGTCACACGACTAGCGAAATTGCCGCTTACGCAACATTCATGGTCACCATTACTTAATTGAACCCTTTAAGCCCCAGTATAATTCTGATAAATCTGTGCTGTACTCCTGCCACGGCCAATATATCTTTCCTGAAGTTCAGTGCTGAGAAGGCAGTACTCCAGGTGGTGTCTGACAAAGTTCAATTGTACAGAGCCTTTCGCTTCTGAAGATCAACTTTCCATTAACCTTTTGGATTATTTTTCTTACGTGTGTACACGGACACACAAATCCTGTTGCTCCTCCACAGCTCCTAGTCTTTCACCATTAAGATAATATTCTGATTTATCTCTTTCAGATCCAAAGGGGTTGACCTCTCAGTTCTCCATAGTGAACTGCATCTGCCATAGTTTGCCTACTCATTTAGTCTGTCTATGTCTCTTTGTATCCTCCTATCCACATAGTTTACTGTGTATCGTAATTGTTTATTTATAGTAACGTCACCTTAAAATCAGAAGTCACTCAACAAAAATTGAGTTCTTGGCAGTATATGACTCATGCATCCAACTGCATTTCAGAGAGGAAGATGCAATACTGAAACTACAGCTTATGACTGCATCCATGGACATCCTCGATCCATGCTAATATATTATCCCCAACCCCTTGAGCTCTTATCTATGTGCAGTAACCTTTTATGTGGCTCCTGATCGAATGCATTCTGGAAATCAAAATACACGACATCTACTGGTTCCCCCTTATCCACCCTGCTTGTTGCATCCTCAAAAAACTCCAGCAAATTTGTCAAACATGATTTCCCTTTCATAAAACCATGCGGACTCCGCTTATTGAAACGTACAAGATTGTGAGGGGGCTTGACAGGGTAGGTGTAGAGAGGATGTTTGGGGGAATGTAGAACTAGGGGGCAATCGCTTCAGAATAAGGGCTTGCCCATTTAAAATGGAAATGAGGAGGAATTTCCTCTCTGAGGGTCGTGAATCTTTGGAATTATCTACCCCAGAGTGCCGTGGAGGCTGTCTCATTGAATATATATAAGGTGGAGTTCGACAGATTTTTGAAAGATAAAGGAGTCAAGGGCTATGGAGAGCAGGTAGGGAAGTGGAATTGAGGCCAAGATCAGATTAATCATGATCTTATTGAATGGCAGAGCAGGCTCGAGGGGCCAAATAGCCTACTCCTAATTTCTTATATTCTTATGTTCTTATTGACAGCATAGATCCCAACGTCAAAGACACTCAGATATTGACTGTTCATTTACTAAAATGTTTATTTTTTAAATGAATTATCACACTACAAGAAAGTTGTGCTTTAAAATACAGCTTAAACCATTAATTCTTCATGTTGCAGTCTGGCAGTACTTAGCTGATAATCTCTACATCTGTGAGAAATTTGAGTTTATAAATGGCATATGTTTTAGCAGCCAGTTTGCATTAAGGAGTGGGGATTCTAAAAGGCTCTTAATTTAGATCTAGCCAGCCATATTGGTTCTCAAATTGAGCATTGCCTGGGGTACACAGAGGTACAAGAATTCCACTGTTTTAATCAGACAAATGCAATTTACAAAATACCAACAGTCACAGGGCCCAAAATTGATGACCCTACCGCCGGCTGCTCGGCGGTTTCTCCGTTTTTCGGCGCTCTCCCCTCGTGCGAGATTGGTGAAGCTCTCACGCTGGCGGTTTGAAAGGACTGCTGGGGAGCGTCCGCTGGTGTGCAACGCTGAAAAAAGTCCTCCCCCAAGATTCATCTGAGCGGTCCTCCGCACCTGCAGGAGAAAAGACTGCCGCATGGAAGCAGGTCTTACTTGGATGGTAGGTAAGAAGACCTGCAAGAAAAGGTTAGTGAGATTTTTTTCTTTCATTCTTTTATAGTGATTTTATTTGAAAGGATCCCCTGAAGGTTTTGTTTTTTATTTATTGAACATTTTTTTTTTTAAATGCACTCCAGCCTCAGCCTCAGCATAACTTTCTCCAGGATTGCATTTGCTTCCCAGAATCCCACCTACCACCTAGAATCGTCTAACGCCCATTTTTCCCCTTCTTTTTTCACCAAACTTCTGCCCAAATACCGTCAGAATCTTAGCAGGGTTTTCAACGGTAAATGGGCAGAAATTGGCTTTGATCAAATTCGGGCCCACAAAGTGCTAAAATGGCAAAATATTTTGCGGTATATTCTAAACTACAAAACTTTCTTTCGAAATCTTGATTTCTTACCTTTTCAATTTTCAAATTTGGCTTTTGTTTCGTCCTTTCACTTGAAAAGAAATTTAACCCAATAAAAACTAGCTCCAAGCACAAGGTTATGCATAAGGAATAGTAGGATATTTAACACCCTGGAATTCAGCATGACTTTATAGAAGCTACTTAATTTATTTAGCAATGCTAGAAATTGTGAAAATAAATTTGAGCCCCATCCATGCATTTAGAAGTACCAGCAAATCAGGATAAACTGACTGACCTCTGGGAAATTCTGTCACCTTTATCAGAATGCAGGGATAAAAGTCAGTGCAGAACTCCAGGTTAGGGAGTGCCTCACTTAACACGTCACCTCTGGTAATTGGTTGTAAAAATATTCAGGACTTCGACAAAATGCTTACATAAAATAAATTGTTATCCAATCACTTGGACACCTTGCATCAGCTGACCAGGAATTTAAACCGGAGTACACAATCACATGATTAATTTTAAAGTGTACAGAATTTCACTTTTTGCTGCTACTGTGCTGATAATCCAGACAGTAAATTACCCGGTTTCTGTAGAAGCCAATCCTGTCTATCACTATGGGCACATTGCAGTTTTTGAGAAAAGATATTCAAAACTTGCTCACCAGCCTATGGCAGTTAAAATGCAGGGCCTCAATCTGTGTTTATTTTTTTTTTTTTAAAGTTGGCTTGTTCTTTTATGCAGGTTTTTACTGAAAAATAAGGTAGTGATACTGAATTTATTCAAGATATCAGTTAGGCACAGGTGGAGTAATGTGCAGTTCCCAGAACCCATTTTATATCCCTTCCTCCACCACTGCCACTCTCTACCAGTTATTCAGCCTCTTCCTAACCACATAACCCTACTATTCATTGGCGCATACCAACTGAATTGAACAATTTTTCCATTTGTTCATATTTTTTCAGATATTTGACTGGCAATCTAAAAGGCAAGTACTTATTCCGAGTATTCACACATTTTTGTCCCATCAGCACATGATATCTTATTGTGTGGCATCTGAGGCATAAAGCAAGACTTAGCATCTGTCCGAGGCTGAACCAGATGGTTCGCAACCTAGGTGTCATATTTGACCTTGAAATGAGCTTCCAGCCACATATCCGCGGCATAACTAAAACCGCCTATTTCCACCTCTGTAACATTGCCCGTCTACACCCGTGCCTCACCTCATCTGCTGCTGAAGCCCTCATCCATGCCACTGTTACCTCTAGACTTGACTACTCCAACGCACTCCTGGCTGGCCTCCCACATTCTACACTACGTAAACTTGAGGTCATCCAAAACTCACCAGCCCGTGTCCTAACTTGCACCAAGTCCCGCTCAACCATCACCCGTGCTCGCTGACCTACATTGGCTCCCGGTTACGTAATGTCTCGATTTCAAAAATCTCATCCTTGTTTAAAAATCCCTCCATGGCCTTGCCCCTCCCTACCTCTAATCTCCTTCAGCCTCATAACCCTTCCCCCCCTAGAGATGTCTGCGCTCCTCAAATTGTGCCCTCTTGAGCATCCCTGATTATAACTGCTCCAGCATTGGTGGCCTTGGGCTGCCTGGGCCCTAAGCTCTGGAACTCCATCCCTAAACCCCTCTGCCTCTTTTTCCTCCTTTAAGACACTCCTTAAAACCTACCTCTTTGACCAAGCTTTTGGTCATCTGCCGTAATTTCTTCTGTAGCTTGGTGTCAAATTTATTTGTTTTGTCATATAACACTCCTTGGGACCTTTTACTACGTTAATGCGCTATATAAATACAAGTTGTTGTTATGACACACTAATGGATCTCCCATTGTCTTAAAATGAGAGGTGGTGTGGGTGATGTGAAATGAGAGGATATGGTGTTTGGAAAGTGAGAACGAGAGAGAGAGAAATGCAAGAAAACACTCCAATTAATTTATCTAAGCCCCAATTAGTGAATTGAGTGCCATACTTCACCAATTGACCAATTTGGTGTGTTCTCAACTCCTATTTAATTAATAAATTTGCAGGTGCATCCCTCATCCAGAAGCCAAATTCTATTTATTCAGGAAGCATTTATTTCATTATTTTGCTGCTGTCCTGCTTTCCAGAATGGTCTCATCTATTAAATTCCCATTTAACCATTGATTACCAGACATTTCCTTCCCCTGAAGCCAGCTTAGATTTATTCAATTAATTTCCATGTGGACCGCTGCCCCAGAAGCCAGATTCCATGAATCGAGACTGTGATTAAATATTTAATTAATTCCTGGCTGTCCTGATGCCAAATTAACATTGAGGCTGTATTAATTCATGGCTATCTGGCACTGCCAAAGGTTGATTTAAGAACATACGAAATAGAAGCAGGAGTAGGCCATTCGGCCCATTGAGTCAACTCCTCCATTCAATGAGATCATGGCTAATCTTCTATCTCAACTCCACTTTCCTCCACCATCCACATATCCCTGGATTCCCTTAATATCCAAAAATCTATCATGGAATCATAGAAAGTTACAGAACAGAAGGAGGCCATTTCAGCCCATCGTGTCCAGCCTTATCCAACTTTCCAGCTCTTTGTCCGTAGCCCTGTAGGTTACGGCACTTCAAATGCACATCCAAGTATTTTTTAAGTGTTGAGGGTTTCTGCCTCTACCACCCTTTTAGGCAGCGAATTCCAGACCCCCACAACCCTCTGTGTGAAGAAATTTCCCCTCAAATCCCCTCTAAACCTTCTACCAATTACTTTAAATCTATGTCCTCTGGTTTTTGCCCCCTCTGCTAAGGGAAATAGGTCCTTTCTATCCACTTTATCTATCTCAATTTTATACACCTCAATAAAGGTCTCCCCTCAGCCTGCTCTGTTCCAAGGAAAACAAAACAATTTTCCAACAGTCTAATGACTCTGGATCGGTTCCTATGGACTGGAGGGTAGCTAATGTAACACTACTTTTTAAGAAAGGAGGGAGAGAAAACGGGTAATTATAGACCGGTAAGCCTGACATCAGTAGTGGGGAAAATGTTGGAATCAATTATTAAAGATGAAATAGCAGCACATTTGGAAAGCAGTGACGGGATCGGTCCAAGTCAGCATGGATTTATGAAAGGGAAATCCTGCTCGACAAATCTTCTAGAATTTTTTGAGGATGTAACTAGTAGAGTGGACAAGGGAGAACCAGTGGATGTGGTGTATTTGGACTTTCAAAAGGCTTTTGACAAGGTCCCACACAAGAGATTGGTGTGCAAAATTAAAGCACATGGTATTGGGGGTAATGTACTAACGTGGATAGAGAACTGGTTGGCAGACAGGAAGCAGAGAGTCGGGATAAATGGGTCCTTTTCAGAGTGGCAGGCAGTGACTAGTGGGGTGCTACAGGGCTCAGTGCTATTTACAATATACATTAATGATTTGGATGAGGGAATTTAGTGTAATATCTCCAAGTTTGCAGATGACACTAAGCTGGGTGGCGGTGTGAGCTGTGAGGAGGACGCTAAAAGGCTGCAGGGTGACTTGGACAGGTTAAGTGAGTGGCAGATGCAGTATAATGTGGCTAAATGTGAGATTATCCACTTTGGTTGCAAAAACACGATGGCAGATTATCTGAATTGTGGCATATTAGGAAAAGGGGAGGTGAAACGAGACCTGGATGTCATGGTACATCAGTCATTGAAAGTTGGCATGCAGGTACAGCAGGCGGTGAGGTTAGCAAATGGTATGTTGGCCTTCATAGCTAGGGAATTTGAGTATAGGAGCAGGGAGGTCTTACTGCAGTTGTACAGGACCTTAAGTGAGGCTTCACCTGGAATAGTGTGTTCAGTTTTGGTCTACTAATCTGAGGAAGGACGTTCTTGCTATTGAGGGAGTGCAGCAAAGGTGCACCAGACTGATTCCCAGGATGGCTGGACTGACATATGAGGAGAGATTGGATCAACTGGGCCTCTATACACTGGAGTTTAGAAGGATGAGAGGGGATCTCATAGAAACATATAAAATTCTGACGGGACTGGACAGTTTAGATGCAGGAAGAATGTTCCCAATGTTGGGGAAGTCCAGAACCAGGGGACACAGTTTAAGGATAAGGGGTAAGTCATTTAGGACTGAGATGAGGAGAAACTTCTTGACTCAGAGTTGTTAACCTGTGGAATTCCCTACCGCAGAGAGTTGTTGATGCCAGTTCATTGGATATATTCAAGAGGGAATTAGATATGGCCCTTACGGCTAAAGTGATCAAGGGGTATCGAGAAAAAGCAGGAAAGGGGTACTGAGGTGAATGATCAGCCATGATCTTATTGAATGGTGTGCAGGCTCGAAGGGCCGAATGGCCTACTCCTGCACCTATTTTCTATGTTTCTATACAACACAAATATGCTACACCACCACCACTGGTAGAAAGGCAGAATTAAGGTGACAAGTTTACATAGGTAATTTTCAATAATAGAGGTGACATAGGAATTTGCGTCATGAAAAAAAGCTGACAAATGTTAACCACCGGACGTATAAAGTTTTGGGGTGAGCGGCGAAGCGACTGCACTTGCCGCTGACCCCTTTGTCAGTTGAAGTGAAGGTTGTAGCGGCACTTTCATTCTATGCATCTGGATCGTTCCAGGCCACAATGTGCTTGCCATTTCTCAACATGCAACACATATCTGCATTCGGCAGGTGACTGCTGCACTATATGCCTGGAGGAATGACTACATAAAATCATGGCCACCCAGGCAATGTGTGAAAGGGCTGTGGGCTTCTCCAGGATTGCTGGCTTCCTATAGGTACAGGGCTGCATTGATTTTACCCACATCGCCTTGCAAGCACCTTTGGAGGATTCAGAGATGTACAGGAACAGAAAAGGCTTCCACTCCATAATGTGCAACTTGTATGTGACGACATGCATTGCATCATGTCAGTTAATGCAAGATACCCTGGGAGCACCCATGATGCGTTCATCCTATGCAAGAGCGCTATATCTGCCATGTTTCAGCAGCAGCCAGAGGACAGAGCTGGCTACTGGGAGACAAAGGTACCTGGCTCATGACGCCCCTATGCGTAACCCGGACGGAAGCTGACCGGGAATACAACATGTCACACATTGCGACGCGCAACATAATAGAGAATTCCTTGACCATTCCGGAGGCTATTGCAATACTCCCCTGAGATTGTCTGTCAGTTCACTGTTATGTGCTGCATGCTGCATAACTTAGCCATCATGAGGTAGCAGTAGCTGGTAGTAGATGACCCACCTGAGGCGAGAGTGGCTGGTGATGAGGTGGAAGATGCAGATGACGAGGCGGAGGACAAGGAAGCCATGCAACTACCTGAACCCGGAGCATGACGGCTGAAGGCGGCGAGCTGCCATGCCCCTTTAATGATTGCTTGAGCCCCTTGCGCCGGCAGCTCATCCGTGAACGCTTTGCTGCCGGAAGGTTCAGTGGAAACTATTCTAAATGGACCATGTTTACTGTTTGGACCTGTTCTGTAATGTTGTGTTGTGTTAATGGAATAAATAATGGCAATGATTCTTGTTTACTTCAAAAAGTTGTGTTAATAATGGAACAAATAATGGAAATGATTCAGTGATAATTTAAAATATATTTATTCAAAAGTTTAACATTTGTTTGTATTTAACTTTAATAAAATATTCTTGTATCAAACTTTAAAATTTTCAGTTATCACTTACAAACTTTTAAACTTGTAAAATTTACATAACTTACAAAAAGCTTTTAAGTTGAGAACTTTTACAACAGTAACAATAATAACAGCAGCAGCAAAGAAAAGTTGCACCCATCTCTCCTCCACCTTATTCTAAGACCGCCCGCTGTGTCTTGTTGACTTCATCCCTGCCCGCAGGCAGTGGCACAGTGTTTCTCGGGTTGGTACCAAACTTATTCTTTCGAACATCTCGGGTAATGCGCACATCTTGATTTGGGATTGGCTGGGGGGGGGTGGGGAGGCAGCCAGTAACGTGGCTTGGGCCTCTTCAGCGATTGATTTGGGAATTGGCAGTTGATTCGGTCAATGGGCGCAGGGTCTGTGCGTATTCCCTTATTGCAGCAGCTAACTCCAACATTCCCTCCCTCATGTGCCCTGACAGCATCTCAGCTACCTGTGACATGCCCCCTCTCATGTTGAGCAATTGTGTCAACTACCTGCAACATTCCTTCCCTCACGTGCACCGACATTGTAACTGCTGCCTGAGACATTCCCTCCCTCATGTTCCCAGTTCTCGTGAGTGTTGTTACTTCTCCCGACACCTCATCACCCACTCCACTGATGGTGTCCACATGATCACATGAGGTCAGTGCTCTCCGCACTCATTGCCATCATCTGAACCACATTGGTTAGATCCTGCACCTCAGGAGAGTGCCGTCGAGCTATCATTCCCCTCCTCACCCTGTGTGCGGCTCGCTACATCCCACTGGGACCCGCAGCCTCGGACTGTGGGAAACCATGGAATGTCTCAGCAACACTCTTACCACTCAGGAAAGAGGCTGGCACCTCAATGGGCAGCACCTGCACCTCCTCCAAAGTGAGTATAATAGTGGGGACTTCATTCATCCCCTTCCCCTCACCCCCATGCTCTTAGTCTGGAAGGTGGGATTGGAAGATGTTCTCCTCTTCAGGCTCATCTGCGTCTGAATCTTCTTCTGCATCGTCAGGGTTGGCCTCAAGTTCTGCAAAATATAATAGAACAGACAAATGGTTAGCAGCAGAGGAGGGGGCAGAGTGGGTGGCATGAGTAGGCTCACACAGCGCAGGCAGCAGGCTGATTTGAAGGACCACGATGAATGTTAGAACATTGCATCAACTGAAGCATAGCTGACGGAGACATCCCCATGAACCGAAGAATGGCTAGCCCGCGCAGTACTTAACATTTAGCAAAGCCAGACTGTGGAATTTGCAGGACTTACCCTCTCCCTTGAGTGTGGGCCCAGCTTGTGCAGTGGTGGTTGCTTTTCTCCAGGCAGGACCCATCAAATCAACGACCCTCTCTTCCAAGTGTGCCAGTGGGTGCCGATTTGCCAGGTCTCCTCCTGTTTGAATTTTTTCCTGTTTGTTGTGTGCCACCTTCCTCTGCAAAGATGAAAATATAATTTTTTTTAGGGAGGGTGCCTTTCTGCTGGGTGGGACATATATAGTTGGTCACATTTACAATTTCATTGAATAAATGAAAATATTACTTACACTAACTACTTGACCAAGGTCCTGCCACTTTTTTGCACCGGCCTCCAGACCTCTGGGTGGTCACCATTGCACAGTAATCTTCTGCAAGTTGGTTCCAGCGTTTCTTCATTTCTTTTGGTGAAACTTGAGACCTCTGCTGGTGTCCAGCTTGTGCCATCTGGCCTCGATTACAGTAACTAGTGTTTCCACTTCATCCTCAAAGAAATTCTTGGTCCTTGAGCTGTGTTGCATCTTGTATTGCAGCTCCGATTTTTCCAACGAGAATTAAAGTTCTCACACACAACTGGCTCTTTTAAAATAGTCAAATGGTGTACTGGGCATGTGCGCCCATAGCAATCACGCAAAAACGTCCTTTTTCCTCTTCCCTGCGCTTGTGCAGAAGGGGGGAATCGTTTTTTCAGTGCAGACAGTAGGCGCCACTCCCCGAAGCTACAGGACAGGCTGCGAGGCGTCAATTTCAAAATACAGAACGGGGAAATTTGGTGCTTTTTTTTTTAAAAAGTAGTTGGATCCAGAAAAAATGGGCATAACTCTGGCAATATGCCAAAAAATGGCATTGGGGAAAATTGAGCCCATAATGTGGGAAAATGTGAGGTTATCCACTTTGGCACACAAAATAGAAAAGCAAATTATAATTTAAAATGGAGAAAAATCGCAAAATGCTGCAGTACAGAGGGACCTTGGGGTTCTTGTGCACAAAACACAAAAAGTTAGTATGCAGGTACAGCAAGTAATCAGGAAGGCAAATGGAATGTTGACCTTTATTGCAAGGGGGATAGAGTATAAAAGCAGAGAAGCTCTGCTACAACTGTAGAGGGTATTGATGAGGCCACACCTAGAGTACTGTGTACAGTTTTGGTCTCCATATTTAAGGAAGGATATACTGGCATTGGAGGCTGTTCAGAGGTTTACTAAGTTGATTCCAGAGATGAGGGAGTTGACTTATGAAGATAGGATGAGCCTATACTCATTGGAGTTCAGAAGAATGAGAGGTGATTTTATCGAAATGTTTAAGATACTGAGGGGGCTCGACAAGGTGGATGCAGAGAGGATGTTTCCACTCAGGGGAAACTAAAATTAGGGGGCAGGCTTAGAATAAGGGGCTGCCCATTTAAAACAGAGATGAGGAGGAATTTCTTCTCAGAGGGTTGTAAGTCTGTGGAATTCTCTGCCAAAGAGAGCAGTGGAGGCTAGGTCATTGAATATATTTCAGACGGAGATAGACAGGTTTTTGAGCAATAAAAGGAATAAAGGGTTATGGGGAGCAGGCAGGGAAGTGTAGCTGAGTCCATGATCAGATCAGCCATGATGGTATTAAGTGGCGAAGCAGGCTCGAGGGGCCAAATGATGATGTACTCGTCCTCGTCGTCCTCCTCTTTCTTATGTTCTTATAAGCTGCACACAAAGATCTAGTGATCTCAGAGGTGTGGATTTCACCTTTACCGATGTTAGTTTCATTCTGGCGTTACCTATAGGGGATCTCCAGTAACAGTCATTTCTTCAAAGCAGGCCAAGCAGCCAACCACATTAAAGAATTTTTGGAGAGCAAACCACGAAGCAAAAAGCACCAATTATCCATCACTTTTTAATCATTTTACAGAGAGCGAAATAAAGATTGGGACATAACACAAGGGAAGTATCATAAACAAATTTTAAAATAAATTTTTAAAGTCTAGAAATCTTAATTGAGAAATTTGGCATTTCTCAAATATAAAATTATGTTTCAGGGCCAGAGAGGTTGTTCAGCATAAATTATGACTTTGTACACCATTTTTAAAAATCAATTACATGTCATTCAACAAGGCTTAACATTTTTAAGGGTTTTAAACAATGTGAATAGTGCATCAATTCAGTGATTTAAATTAATTTCCATCTGCATGGACTGCAACAGCACACCCTGTGGAGGAGCAGGGCATCACTGACTGCATCTTCAGGATTTCCACGTTTAAATGCACATGTGCAGACTCCAGAATTTTCTGTCAGTTTTACACAGTAATAATGGTGAACAGACAGTTTCTGCAAATTCTGGGCCAAAGTTTTTTTTTAAAAAAAGACTGGAAATTTATGCAGCTGCAAGATTTTAAAGTAAATAGATAGTTTTCCTAGTTATATGAACTGAACACATTTGAACCACGTAATAACAAGTGATGAGATCAAGTTTAAAAACAGGTTCAAAATGGCTCAGACAATTTTTTTTGCAGGTAATCTTTTTCTTTACCTAATTTCTTTCCATGACAAGTGGGACTTTGCACTCGAATGTGATTTTTTGAAGAAAAAAAGCTTCAGCGTTTCGGCTGATATACCAATCTTAAAGATTGCCAACACTACCACTGCTACTTCATCTTCCAAAGCTGTCAACTCATGATAATTCTCAGGAAAAAGGAACGTCTCAAAAGCAATCCGTATGACATCATCCACAACAGGGTTACAAAGCACCAGTATAGTTCACTGTGAGAAACTAGTTTTGTTTAATATGATGAATTAGCAAGATTGTACCAGAAGCACAAGTAATGCACAATCAGCTTTAAATATTTCCCTGTCAAAAGCCAGTTGATTACATGCAGCAATATCTATGTTAAAGAAAATTATACTGTATTTACACATCAGCATTGGTTCAACAATTTAACTCCCAGATCGAGGTCAACTTTAAGCTGATTTAAAAATCAAACCATCAACAAGATTTTGGAGGTATAATGATTTTGGAGGTATAATGATTTTCTCTACAAATCTGAGCATCAATCTACTCCAGCCAAACATTAGCAAACTGGAATCTTCATCTTCAATTGGGGAATGTTCTACACATCTAATCTTTCCTTCTTCATTTACAAGCAACCTATCAGATTATGCAAAAATCATAGAATGGTACAGCACAGAAGGAGCCAATTTTGCACATCGAGCCTGCACCAGCTCTTTTGAAGAGTAATCCAGTTAGTCCCACTCCCCCCTCTCTTTCCCCATATCCTTCAAATATTTATCCAATTCCCTTTTGAAGCCTACTATTGAGCCTGTATCCACCAATCTATCAGGCAGTCCATTCCAAACCATTCGTTGAAGATGTTTTTCCTCATGTCACCTCTGGTTCTTTTGCCAATCACCGTACATCTGTGCACTCTAGTTATCGATCCTTCATTGGAAACAGTTTCTCTATCTAAACCATTCATGATTTGAAACACCTCTCTCAATTCTCCTCTTAACCTTCTCTGCTGGAAGGAGAACAACCCCAGCTTCTCCAATCTATCCATGTAATTGTAACCCTTATCCCTGGAACCATTCGAGTAAATCTCTCCTGTAGCCTGCACAGAATTTACGTCCTTCCTAAACTGAGGTGCCAAGAATTTGACTGCTTCCTCTTTCGACTTTTGCTTTGAAAAGGTTGTACCAAACAAGGAACAGGCAAATAGTTGTTCTTGGCAATCACCAGGATCATAGAAACATAGAAAATAGGTGCAGGCCCTTCAAGCCTGCACCACCATTTGATAAGATCATGGCTGATCATTCCCTCAGTACCCCTTTCCTGCTTTCTCCCCATACCCCTTGATCCCCTTCACCTAAGGGCCATATCTAACTCCCTCTTGAATATATCCAATGAACTGACATCAACAACTCTCTGCAGCAGGGAATTCCACAGGTGAACAACACTCTGCGTGAAGAAGTTTCTCCCCATCTCAGTCCTAAAAGGCTTACCCCTTATCCTAAGACTGTGTGCCCTGGTTCTGGACTTCCTCAACATCGAGAACATTCTTCCCGCATCTAATCTGTCCCGTCCCGTCAGAATCTTGTATGTTTCTATGAGATCACCTCTCATCCTTCTAAACTCCAATGTATAAAGGCCCAGTTGATCCAGTCTCTCCTCATATCTTAGTCCAGCCATCCCGGGAATCAGTCTGGTGAACCTCGCTGTACTCGCTCAATAGCAAGAACGTCCTTCCTCAGATTAGGAGACCAAAACTGAACACAATATTCCAGGTGAGGCCTCACCAAGGCCCTGTACAACTGCATTAAGATTTCCCTGCTCCTATACTCAAATCCCCTAGCTATGAAGGCCAACATACCATTTGCCTTCTTTACCGCCTGCTGTACCTGTATGCCAACTTTCAATGATTGATGAACCATGACACCCAGGTCTCGTTGCACCTCCCCTTTTCCTAATCTGCCACCATTCAGATAATATTCTGTCTTCGCGTTTTTGCCGCCAAAGTGGATAACCTCACATTTATCCACATTATACTGCATCTGCCATGCATTTGCCCACTCACCTAACCTGTCCAAGTCACCCTGCAGCCTCTTAGCGTCCCCCTCACAGCTCACACCACCACCCGGTTTAGTGTCATCTACAAACTTGGAGATATTACACTCAATTCCTTCATCCAAATCATTGATGTATATTGTAAAGATCTGGAGTCCCAGCACTGAGCCCTGTGGCACTCCCTGCCATTCTGAAAAGGCTCTCTGCTTCCCGTCTGCCAACCAGTTCTCTATCCACGTCAGTATATTACGCTCAATGCCATGTGCTTTGATTTTGCACACCAGTCTCTTGTGTGGGACCTTGTCAAAAGCCTTTTGAAAGTCCAAATACACCACATCCACTGGTTCTCCCTTGTCCACTCTACTAGTTAAATCCTCACAAAATTCTAGAAGATTTATGAAGCATGATTTCCCCTTCATAAATCCATGCTGACTTGGACAGATCCTGACACTGCTTTCCAAATGCGCAGCTATTTCATCTTTAATAATTGATTCCAACATTTTCCCCACCACTGATGTCAGGCTAACCGGTCTATAATTACCCGCTTTCTCTCTCCCTCCCTTTTTAAAAAGTGGTGTTACATTAGCTACCCTCCAGTCCATAGGAACTGATCCCGAGTCGATAGACTGTTGGAAAATGATCACCAATGCATCCACTATTTCGAGGGCCACGTCCTTAAGTACTCTGGGAAGCAGACTATCAGGCCCCAGGGATTTATCAGCCTTCAATCCCATCAATTTCCCTAACACAATTTCCCGTCTAATAAGGACATCCTTCAGTTCCTCCTTCTCACTAGACCCTCGGTCCCCTAGTACTTCCGGAAGGTTATTTGCGTCTTCCTTCGTGAAGACAGAACCAAAGTATTTGTTCAATTGGTCTGCCATTTCTTTGTTCCCCATTATAAATTCACCTGAATCCGACTGCAAGGGACCTACGTTTGTCTTCACTAATCTTTTTCTCCTCACATATCTATAGAAGCTTTTACAGTCAGTTTTTAAGTTCCCGGCAAGCTTCTTCTCGTACTCTATTTTCCTCCTCTTAATTAAACCCTTTATCCTCCTCTGCTGAATATTACATTTCTCCCAGTCCTCAGATTTGCTGCTTTTTCTGGCCAATTTATATGCCCCTTCCTTGGATTTAACACTATCCTTAATTTCCCTCGTTAGTCACGGTTGAGCCACCTTCCCAGTTTTATTTTTACTCCAGACAGGGATGTACAATTACTGAAGTTCATCCATGTGATCTTTAATGTTTGCCACTGCCTATCCACCATCAACCCTTTAAGTATCATTTGCCAGTCTATCCTAGCCAATTCACGCCTCAAACCATCGAAGTTACCTTTCCTTAAGTTCAGGACCCTAGTTTCTGAATTAACTGCGTCACTCTCCATCCTAATAAAGAATTCTACCATGTTATGGTCGCTCTTCCCCAAGGGGTCTCGAACAAGATTGCTAATTAGTCCTTTCTCATTACACATCACCCAGTCTAGGATGGCCAGCTCCCTAGTTGGTTCCTCGACATATTGGTCTAGAAAACCATTCCTAATACACTCCAGGAAATCCACCTCCACCGCATTGCTACCAGTTTGGTTAGCCCAATCAATATGTAGATTAAAGTCACCCATGATAACTGCTTTACCTTTATTGCATGCATCCCTAATTTCTTGTTTGATGCTGTCCCCAACCTTGCTACTACTGTTTGGTGGTCTGGACATAACTCCCACTAGCGTCTTCTGCCCCTTGGTATTCCGCAGCTCCACCCATACCGATTCCACATCATCCAAGCTAATGTCCTTTCTTACTATTGCATTAATTTCCTCTTTAACCAGCAATGCCACCCCGCCTCCTTTTCCTTTCTGTCTATCCTTCCTAAATGTTGAATACCCTTGGATGTTGAGTTCCCAGTCTTGGTCACCCTGGAGCCATGTCTCCATGATGCCAATTACATCATACCCGTTAACTGCCATCTGCACAGTTAATTCGTCCACCTTATTCCGAATACTCCTGGCATTGAGGCACAGAGCCTTCAGGCTTGTCTTTCTAACACACTTTGCCCCTTTAGAATTTTGCTGTAATGTGGCCCTTTTTGCCTTAGGTTTCTCTGCCCTCCACTTATACCTTTCTTCTTTCTATCTTTTGCTTCTGTCCCCATTCTACTTCCCTCTGTCTCCCTGCATAGGTTCCCATCCCTCTGCCATATTAGTTTAACTCCTCTCCAACAGCACTAGCAAACACTCCCCCTAGGACATTGGTTCCGGTCCTGCCCAGGTGCAGACCGTCCGGTTTGTACTGGTCCCACCTCCCCCAGGATCGGTTCCAATGTCCCAGGAATTTGAATCCCTCCCTTTTGCACCACTCCTCAAGCCATGTATTCATTGGAGCTATCCTGCAACTCCTACTCTGACTAGCACGTGGCACTGGTAGCAATCCTGAGATTACTACTTTTGAGGTCCTACTTTTTAAATTTAGCTCCTAGCTCCCTAAATTCGTCTTGTAGGACCTCATCCCTTTTTTTAAAAACCTATATCGTTGGTACCTATATGTACCACGACAACTGGCTGTTCATCCTCCCTTTTCAGAATGCCCTGCACCCGCTCCGAGACATCCTTGACTCTTGCACCAGGGAGGCAACATACCATCCTGGAGTCTCGGTTGCGGCCGCAGAAACGTCTATCTATTCCCCTTACAATTGAATCCCCTATCACTATAGCTCTCCCACTCGTTTTCCTGCTCTCCTGTGCAGCAGAGCCACCGACGGTGCCATGAACTTGGCTGCTGCTGCCCTCCCCTGATGAGTCATCCCTCAACAGTACCCAAAGCGGTGTATCTGTTTTGCAGGGGGATGACCGCAGGGGATCCCTGCACTACCTTCCTGTTGGGTCATCCATTCCCTATCTGGCTGTGTACCCTTTTCCTGCAGTAAGAACAACTCACTAAACGTGCTATTCACGTCATTCTCAGCATCGTGGATGCTCCAGAGTTCATCCACTCGCAACTCCAGTGCCGCAATACGGTCAGTCAGGAGCTGGAGGCGGATGCACTTCCCGCACACGTTAACGTCAGGGACACCGGAAGCGTCTGACTTCCCACATCGTACAGGAGGAGCAGAACACGTGTCCGAGCTCTCCTGCCATGACTAAACCCTTAGATTAACTTAATTTGGCAACAAGGCTAAAAGGTTACTTACTGATAAAGAAAAAGAACTACTTACCAATCACTTACCCCCTTGGCTGTGACTTCACCTTTCAATTTCTTTCTACTTTTTCGCCTTCCTGCTACAGCTGCACCAGCTGGCTTTTATAGGCCTCCCGAAATCCCCGGACTCGCGCTGCTCCGAGCTCCCGCCTCCTCGACGGCCACGAACTCCTGCTGGCCTTTATAGGCCTCCCGAAATCCCCGGATTCACGCTGCTCCAAGCTCCCGCCTTAATTTCATTACACATAGAAACACAGAAATTTACAGCGGAAAAAGAGGCCATTTCGGCCCATCGTGTCCACGTCAGCCGACAAAGAGCTGCACGGCCCTTGAACAGCGGCCCTAAAGATTACATATAAACCTATGAACAATGACGGAAAGGCAAAGAGCACCCAGCCCAACTAGTCTGCCTCACACAACTGCGACACCCCTTGTACTGAAAACATCTACACTCCACCCCAACCGGAGCCATGTGATCTCCTGGGAGAGGCAAAAAACAGATAAAAACCCAGGCCAATTTTGGAAGAAAAAAAAATCTGGGACAATTCCCCTCCGACCCATCCAGGCGATCACCCTGGCCGTTTCTGTTCTCATTATTGGCTGGAACATTTATGACTCATACTGGACTCTCCCCTCTATTTTTGCACCCTCCTCCACCCTACAAAAATACATTACACACATGTAATGATCTTTGTTTTGACATTCAGAATAGCAGTGCCAACATAGATGGATATCCAATATTCAAGTTGTCTTCTCGGACTGCACCCCAGGTAAAAATTAAGTCACATCTTTTTATTATAATTTTGTATGCTGAGCCTATAATCTGCTAAAGTGGAGGGCAGATATTTTCCCATTTTTATTTCAATACTGCCGAGAGGACTATGCTTATTTATTACAAGAGCACAGCTGGCAGGACAACTGTCAGTTCCACTCCATGGTCTAATCAACAGTAAAGGAAAAGATGGCCTCAAAGCTATATAGCAGAGGCCAGCACAAGAGCGCCCACACAATTGTAAGAGTAAAGAAAAACAACTTTTCTCCCCACACAGGTAGTAAAATGTACAATGCAAAAGCATCTTTAGAAACTGTACTATTACATGCCAACAAGTGTTAGATTTCCCAATGCATGTTGGATCAATTCTAATTTAATACAGGAATGGTAGCAGAGTGGTAATGCTACTGGACTAGTGTTGCGTCAGCAGCATTTGCTAGTCGTGTAACTAGTAGTTGCCTGCGACGGTTCCTGGGTTAGATACCAAAGTGCACACTAGACAAATGACAGTATAGTTAATGTTCGTTTAATACAGGAAAAGTACAAGACTCACTACTTATACTCTATTTAACTCCGCTTAACTCTGCAGAAAAGGTATTCCCAAAAGGTGTTCCTTTCCACTCAAAATACCTACTCTGTTTAACCCTACTCTGTTTAACTCTGCAGACAAGATGTTCCAAAAAGGTGTTTCTTGCCATTCAAAATACTCTGTTTAACTCAACACGCTCAGTTACCCGATACGTCCTGGGTGATCAATCCGGTCCTGAGACTGTTCCTTCAAGAGCCGCTCCCTGGTCCCTGCTTCTGTCGAGTGTTGGTCCTAGGTTCTCTTAGCCTAGGTGGGGTTTCTACTATTCTATAATCTGTCCCATCTCCTTTGACTACACATTTTGTCTGTATCCTGTTGATTAGTATATTCTAGTTACTAGCGATGCTAAGGAAGCATGACTAATCAAATTTCAAATGGTAATTCATTTTATGTTCAAGGCACCTTAGCCTTACTCTCAGGGATCTTTCCATTTTATGTTGCCATAGCCTGCATATTTCCACAACTAGTAATCCAGAGGCATGGACAAATGAGACACACAAGTTCAAATCCCACCATGGCAGTTGGGGTAAAAACCATCTGGTTCACTAATGTCCTTTAGGGAAGGAAATCTGCCGCCTTTACCTGGTCTGGCCTATGTGACTCCAGACCTACAGGAATGTGGTTGCCTCTTAATTGCCCTCTGAAATGGCCTAGCAAGCCACTCAAGAGCAATTAGAGATAAGCAATAAATTGGCAGCAACACCCACATCTTGAGAATTAATTTTTAAAAAGATCTTAGCAAACATGAATAGTCTCTTGGAAACGCTGTCCAACAGGTAGGAACAATGTGAAAATATTGCAGCTTGTTTTATGTGGAAAAGCTTTGAATGATGCAGAAGGTTGAGATGCATCTACTTCTGCATTCCTACACTGAAAACTCACCAAGTGCTAGCTAGTTCGTCAAGTAATACTGCATCAGTCAACCCCCAAGTAGATGATTTCGACAAGATGGTCATCATGCAAGCTGTTAGCATTAACAAGCCGCCCCCGGATAAAGTGAAAGAGCAATGCTGCAGGGGTACTTTACTACTACAATACATAGTATTTGTTGAATTTTAGTCCCAATAACTTATGAATGATACAACTGAAAATTTTACGAAGTTAAACATTGATCAACACTAACCACAACAATCTACAGCAGGTGTGGACAATTATTTGGGCTGGAGAACCACTTGACAAGTTCTGGTGAGCTGTTGAGGGCCGCCCACAAATGTTCCCCCTAAAGCACGTGGCTGCATGGTCGGGCAACAATCGCACGGTTCCGCGCAGACCGCTCACCAGCTCCTGCCGCTGGAAGAGATACAGCGCATGCTCGGCTGCATAGTGGCCGGCCGCGCAGCAAATTTAAAGGGACCGCGCGTGAAAAACAATTAGAGGGAACCTTGCATAAACATAATTTCAGATAGTAGTCAGATGCTATCTTACATACTTGTATTCGATACAGCTTAGAAATGAATCAAAGATAAAAGTTGGAAATGTTATGGTATCTTCTGGTCTTTGTAAATCAGTGCTGCAAAATAAAACTGAATCCTCTTTTGAGCCCGTGTTAGCATCAATTCCCGAACTCAGTCATCCTTATGCCCCTCTGCAAAGATGCAGTCCCAATTGGTGCCAGGTGAAAACTCCCCTGCCACCGTACTCTGGATACCGGGAGAGGAAAGATGCAGAGTTGGTCAATTTCTTCAGTAAAAGAATTGTGGCGATGAGCAGCCATGACTCCACTCTAAAAATGGAAAGGACATATTTGAGTACTCATTTCATTTTGGGTACGTACGTCCACCATTGGGGTCCAGAATCAAGGAACAGATCCTTTTAAGGCTGAGAGAATCGCGTGGTGCGAATTATTAACTTGAATGAAGTATTACTGTGGTTTTCTCTTGGCTTCCGTTCGGGTTTGTCTCTGACCCAGAAGTGAAAGTGGATAGAC
The DNA here is from genome assembly GCF_044704955.1 of Pristiophorus japonicus. NCBI lineage: Eukaryota > Metazoa > Chordata > Chondrichthyes > Pristiophoridae > Pristiophorus > Pristiophorus japonicus. The sequence continues at coordinate 36,289,630 of NC_091982.1, read as the reverse complement.
GATTGTGCAGCTCGAGCTCTGGCTCATGTTCTATTTCTGTGCCATCCAGCGGACCGGAGAGAATGAGTTGGCCCGCGGGCCATATTTTGCCCACCACTGGTCTACAGACTAGATGAATATGTACATATATATATATTTTAAAACAAGCCTTACAACACAGAAGCTTACCTAACTGAGTGAAAATACTAACCCAATGTATGATTAGTTTTCAGTTCTTGGGGGTATTATATTGGGGTGAGGGAAAGCGAGAAAATAATTTGGTAGCCTGAACAAAATCAATTTTCCACTTCTCTTCAGCCACCTTGTATGCAGTAAGAGATGTCCGTACCAAATGTAGACATAGATCAGCATGTAGTGTACTTTAAAAGGTACTTATTAAAAAGTAGAGGACAAGGAAAAAGACTTTTACACATTTACACAATATATTTGCTATCATGTCAAATATTTGTGGAGAGCAATTTAAACATCCCAATTAGAATTTGTGTCAAGCTGAAGTTCCACGATACAGTAGCTCAATAGAGAGGAGTGTGTGTAAAAACAAAATCAAAATTCAATCACTCCAAATGCAAACATAAAAATACTCTCTTATGCCTGACCTGATGCAAGCGGAGGTGGATATTCCAAACTCTGAAATGCAACAACAGTTTCTCCCGTTGCTCTATTGGTTGCACCACTCCATCCAAGACTGGATAATTTAAGCCTGTGCTCCAGCCAATGAAACACTATAACCATCCACTAGATGTACAAACTCAATCCATTCTTGCTTAAGTGCCTGGCTTACTGCATTTGGCATCACATACATGTTAAACTGGCACAAACTAATGCCTAGTCCAATTTTAAAGCTACCATTGCAGAATACCAACAAGGGTTTATGGGGGGGGGGGGGGGGGGGGGGGGGGGAGTGGGGGGAGGAACTTAACACAATCGCAATCACTAAGGAGGTGACACTCAGTAGGATAATGGGACTAAAGGTGGATAAATCCCCTGGACCTGATGGCTTGCATACTAGGTTCTTAAGAGAAGTAACGGCAGGGATAGTGGATGCATTGGTTGTAATTTACCAAAATTCCCTGGATTCTGGGGAGGTCCCAGCAGATTGAAAAACTGCAAATGTAACTCTCCTATTTAAAAAAGGAGGCAGACAAAAAGCAGGAAACTATAAACCAGTTAGCCTAACATCTGTGGTTGGGAAAATGTTGGAGTCCATTTTTAAAGAAGCAGTAGCAGGATATTTGGAAAAGCATAATTCAGTCAGTCAGAGTCAGCATGGATTTATGAAGGGGAACTCATGTTCGACAAATTTGCTGGTCTGTGAGGATGTAACGAACAGGGTGGATAAAGGGGAACCAGTGGATGTGGTATATTGGACTTCCAGAAGGCATTTGACAAGGTGCCACATATAAAAGGTTACTGCACAAGATAAAAGTTCACGGGGTTGGGGTAATATATTAGCATGGATAGAGGATTGGCTAACTAACAGAAAACAGAGTCGGGATAAATGGTTCATTCTCTGGTTGGCAACCAGTAACTAGTGGGGTGCCGCAGAGCTCAGTGCTGGGACCCCAATTATTTACAATCTATATTAACGACTTGGATTAAAGGACCAAGTGTAACGTAGCCAAGTTTGCCGACGATACAAAGATGGAAGGAAACGCAATATATGAGGAGGACACAAAAAACCTGCAAAAGGACAGACAGGCTAAGTGAGTTGGCAAAAATTTGGCAGATGGAGTATAATGTTGGAAAGTGTGAGGTTATGCACTTCGGCAGAAAAAAAAAAATCAAAGAGCAAGTTATTATTTAAATGGAAAAAAATTACAAAGTGCTGCAATACAGCAGGACTTGGGGGTCCTGGTGCATGAAACAAAAGGTTAGTATGCAGGTACAGCAAGTGATCAGGAAGGCCAATGGAATCTTGGCCTTCATTGCAAAGGGGATGAGGTATAAAAGCAGAGAAGTCTTGCGACAGTTATACAGGGTATTATTGGTGAGGCCACACCTGGAATACTGCGTATAGTTTTGGTTTCCATATTTAAGAAAGGATACATTTGCTTTGGAGGCAGTTCAGAGAAGATTCACTAGGTTGATTCCGGAGATGAGGGGGTTGACTTAGGAGGAAAGGTTGAAAAGGTTGGGCCTCTACTCACTGGAATTCAGATGAGAGATGATCTTATAGAAACGTATAAGATTATGAGGAGGCTTGACAAGGTGGATGCAGAGAGGATGTTTCCACTGATGGGGGAAAAACTAGAACTAGGGGGGCATAATCTTAGAATAAGGGGCCGCCCATTTAAAACTGAGATGAGGAGGATTTTTTTCTCTCAGACTTGTAAATCTGTGGAATTTGCTGCCTCAGAGAGCTGTGGAAGCTGGGTCATTGAATAAATTTGAGATAGACAGTTTCTTAACCGATAAGGGAATAAGGAGTTTATGGGGAGCGGGGCGGGAAGTGGACCCGAGTCCATGATCAGATCAGCCATGATCGTATTAAATGGCGGAGCAAGCTCGAGGGACCAGATTGCCTACTCCTGCTTCTATTTCTTATGTTCTTATCTTTATTGTCCTTGGAAGCTTCCATTGACTAAACAAACTTTTTGATTAGCATACTGGAGAGAAAATAATTGTATACTTCCGTCTTGGCAAAATATATTTTGTCTAGCAAGATTTTTAACCATTACTACAAAACTGCTTAGAGTTTCTGAGAAGAACACAGCACTAAAGAACAGTGCATCAATATTTCTTTTAATCAAAAGGCCATCTTAAGCTGTTATGCGAAAGGGACCCATGTGTAGTTCCAGTGCAATGAATAAGGATTTAGAGGCAAGCACAATATGCCCAAAACATCTGTCCAAAGCTAATGCAATACAAAATACACAGGGATATCATGCAAGGTTAGCCAATATTGAAGGCATTGTAAAAGTCAGCATTCATGTGTATAGTTAACCTACCCTTGGGTACGACGTCCAACAATGCTGCTTAAACACAATGAGCTTTTGCGCTTCACTATCTTGGATGGCTCAAGACTTTTACCTTATTGGTGGAAACCTGGGAAAGCGAATCACCAACCACCGCTTCCCCGACTCATTAAAATCTGACTACACCTGTTCCTATGGACCATGATATTAATACTGAACGAGATATGCACGTGTAGCTTCACAAAAATCTTCATAAACATTTCTCTATTTACAACCTTATGCAGTATTTTAAAAATAAGAAAAAAATAAAGAAAAAGTAAAGACTTGCATTTATATAGCACTTTTCGTGACCACCGGACATCTCAAAGCACTTTACAGCCAATGATGTACTTTTGGAGTGTAGTCACTTTATAATATTACTGTATATAGAATTTACAGCACAAACAGGCCATTCAGCTTCATGAGGCTCCTTCCACCCCATCAACATATTCTTCTATTCCTTTCTCCCTCATGTACTTATTCAACTTTCCCTTAAATGCATCTATGCTATTTACCTCAATCACGCCATGTGGTAGCAAGTTCCACATTCTAACCACTCTCTGGGTAAAGAGGTTTCTGCTAAATTCCTTATTAGGTTTATTAGTAATTATCTTATATTAATGGCCCCTAGTTTTGGACCTCAAGTGAAAATATCTTCGACATCTGCCCTATTGAACCACTTCGTAATTTTAAAGACCTCTATCAGGTCACTTCTCAAGTCTTCTCTTTTCTAGAGAAAGGAGCCCCAATCTATTCAGTTTAGCTATATTTGTTTTTTTTTTTAAACTATTTTTAGAATCCAGATGTGATGATCATTTGTAGTGACCAGTGGCTTATAATGACCAAATTCTGTTTTAAACAGCTGAACCGCTGAGTTGATGAGCAATACTCCACTAAACTTAAAAGGAAAAATTATCAAAAATTCTTAGCAGGTCACTGGACACGCAAATCCAATTAGGTACTAAGCTTGTTTTGCTCATGTGCTAATCAATGAGTTGTTTACTGTTTAACTGTTTACAGTGGCAGAGTCTGCTGTGTAGCACTGCTTAGCAGCATCGTTTGTAATTGTGAATTGCCTTTCCTGATCAGCTTTTAGTAAATTATTTGGGCTACTAGCCAAAGTGATAATAACTGGAAGCCACTGTATTACATACAACAGCAATGTACAGACTCCATTTTCTTATTCATTAAAATGTTGATTTTACAGGGTTTCTACAAATTACAGAAAGGAGCACTCATTCATACATATAGTAAATCCATTAACACAAAATTGGATTGAAAAACTCATGCACCCAAATATTTCACAACTGCTCATTAAATTAAAAAATTTGAAAATTCTTCAAACACACCAACAACTTGTGTCGAACGTAGTAAAATGCCCAAAGCTCTTCACAGGAGTGTTGTCAAACAAAATCTGACACCGAGCCACATGTGGAAATGTATTTTTATCTAAGCTGATACCATACGGTATTTTGTGTGCCCTTTGCAATATATATATAACAAAATGGAGTCCTGGTCCTTCCAGAACTTTCTACATAAAGGCAGTCAGCTTGCATAAACAGCTAAACCTGGTTTGAAATGGATGATGGCCATCAGACAGCTAGGAGACAAGTCATGCTGAGACAAGTACCCCCCCATGGTGCTCTCCTATTGTCTATACGACACAAGTTCTATGCCACCCCACCCTTTTCGAAGTACTCAAACCACCAGCCATTATCTCTTGTAGAGACCTCATCCATTTGATGCAAACAGATAACTGACTAGGAAACTGAACAATCCTGACACAATGCAAGACAGGTAATAGCTCATTACCACACTCTCATGGAGTAATGGCCGGCTGGCCAACTAATAACCCTGACAAAAGGAAATATCTGGAAACCATGTCAGGACAAGGATGTATTAATTAACTCTTTATCTGTATTCACTGACTGCGAGACAGCGCCAATACACAGGGAGAGGCCATAATTTGAGTTTGACTGTATAAATATCTCGTGAAACTGTACCATTTCGGAGGTGTTCACTTAGTCGATTGACTGAGTGTGACCTGCCCCTTGCTAGCAAGTAAATTAAAGAAACTTCTGCCGGAGCTGAAAGTGTCGGGAGTCATTCTTTTCGGAGGTCGAGATTTCGACAGTTACTTCTTGGAGGTTCCATCGAGATGCATACTCTCTGTCCTGTGAGTAAAACGGATACAGGCATAGTGCCTCTCCAATGAAAGGCTTCATTGGCCAAACAAGGTGAGCCTTTTGCTCACAAGAAGGTTTCTTCACTGTTGAATCGCATATGTAATCCGTTGTTCACAGGGGAGGTACTGCAATCTACAAGACTCGACATTTAAAAGCTAAAGTTGTGTTTGTATAACCACTTCTTTCTCAGCTCGCAAGCAGAAGAGAATGGGTTCTGAAAAAAATCTCGAAACAGCCTGGGGAAGGTTTCAGTAGGTAAGGTAGAAACAGCGCTAGTCGATCGAAAAAGGTTCCTGAAGGTTCTTGTGATAACATTAGAAAAAAAAAGCACTAATCGATCGAAGGTTCTTATGTGATAAGAGTTTTATTGTTTTTAATTAGGAAAAGGTTCTTATGTGATAAGAGTAGGAAAAAAAAGAGAAGCGCAATCGATCAAAGGTTCTTATGTGATAAGAGTTAGGGTATGGAACCATAAGTCTTATCAGTTTTATAAGTTTTATTAGGATAAGTTAAGGACTCTGTCTGTAGTGACGAACAACGCAGACTGAGAATTGATTATTTGTTTAGATTGATTATTTGTTTAGATAGAGTGTAAGGTTATGATTTGTGTACTTGCGTGAATATTGTTTGTCCTAGCTGTCCTTGTTATACTGTTGTATGCAATACCTTTGTGCGACATTGCCATTAGAGAAACGGGAAGAGTCACTAGGGAAAATTGTGATTCGGGAAAAAAAAACAAGGATTGATTAAGAAAAGAAACAGTAACTGATTGATCAACTACGGTTGGTTCGTGCCAACATATCTCACACACCCAGACTGAGCCCGAATTAAGAGCCTTTTCAGGCCACGTAACAGCCAGGAGAAGTGGGCGTAGAGAACTCGGTTGGCCGAAAGGATTGTGAGATCAGAAACTGTGGAAAATCTTAATCATCCAGAATGGGGGCTGGAGCAAGTAAACCACCACCAAAAGGGACCCCAACCCATTTTATGCTCCAGAATTGTGGTCAGTCTTCAATTGACCACCTAAGAGAATGGGTAAAATGGACTAAGGGTGAAAACAGGCCATTTCCACCCAATGGTTCATTTAATTTAGAGAGAATAACCTGTCTAAAAGAATGCCTTATAGACAGAGACCCAGGTAGAAGAGGGAAAAAAAAGTGAATTGGTCGGCGTTTGGAGATTGGAAAAGGGAAGCTGAGGAACGACACGAGAAGAGCCTAAGAGTTAGCAAGCAGTGTACTAGAGGGAGAAAGGAGGAGGATGTTGAGGATTATGTAGAAAGAGTGCGAGAGATCATGAACCAATGTTCAGGCATGAAAATAGAGGAGGTAGAAGCTCCTATGATCAGCGCCGTGGTAAACGGGCTCCGACCCGAACTCAGAGATCCCTTTAAACTAGTTTGTCTCGGATGGCGACAGGAATCGCTATCCAAGGTTGTATCTATGTTAAAGGACATACAAGAGCGAAATAGAGAATCTAAAAGCAAGGTCACTGTGTTTGTGGAACAAGCAGCTCCAACAACACCCACCCCGGTGACACCGTCCTATGCACCCCCCCCAGGGTAGAGGAAGAGGGCGAGGCAGAGGAGGAAATTTCAGGGGAAGAGGGAGAGAAGGTGCAGGGCGGGAACAATATGATACCTGTTACAATTATGGTCAGATTGGACACTGGGCTAGAAATTGCCGGGTAAAACAGCAACAACCAAATTATGATTGGACTCAACAGGCAGGTAATAGAGCACCCCCTCCCCTTCCAGGACCCAACCCGTATGCGACCCAAGTCCAGGTACATGCTAGACCTCAGACTAAATTTCTCTGTTCAAGATCCATTTGGATCACAGAATCAAAAGCAATTCGGCCAACAACCAAATTGCCCGTATAATGATCAATGACGCCCAATCCCAGACCCGAGTGCTGCGAACAAACAGCTACCCGTCGTTTCGTTAAATGCCATAGGAGAACCTGATAGTGACTTATGGATTCAAAAAAAAGAGAGAAGCTTTATTGAATGGAGAGAGACTTTTGTGAATGTCTTGTCTTTGAATGAGAGTGCTTCTGTGTTTTTTTTTCGTGTGTCTGGAAACCTGTTTGGAAAGGTTGTGGAGCTGCCTGTACGTTTTAGCTCCACCCACATTTTCAAACAAAGTGAAGTTTTTAACCCTTCATAATGTTGTCCTGTATGTGGGAAGTTTAAGACATTTTAAGTTAGAAGCGCAGGTGTGGATTTATTCGGATGAGAAGTTACGGAGCTAGGAAATGCACAAAGGATAGGTTTGTTGAGAGATGGTCCCGGTGGTTAAAAGTTGTAATGCCTTGGGAAGTTGTAGTGCCTTTTCCTTTGTGGGTCTCTCGAGGTGCAGGCTGGGAGAGTACACGCTCATTGTCCTTGGTGTAAAATCTTGGTACAAAAGCTTCTAGCTCAGTAAGAGGATTTGTTTTTTTTGATAAAGAGTGGCAGTACAATAGTTGAATTGGGATTTTGAGATATTTCAGGTGATCTCCTTGATCAACATTTTGGGTGTATTGGAAAAATCTTGGGTTTGGAAGCCTTTTAATCAGATTAGAAAACAAGTACTTTACATTCTGTGATCTGTGAATCACTATAAGCATAAATGAGAAGTCCGTGTAACACACCGATTCTTCCAGTTCAGAAGCCCACACAAATGGAGGTTTGTCCAAGACCTACGAGCTGTGAATGAATCTACTATATTCTCACAATGCTTAAAGGAGGATTTGGAATGAAGTATCCCGGAATGCTTTCCAGAGTCTTAAACAGCCCCTCACTTCAGCACCAGCCTTGGGATTACCAGATTACACTAAACTATTCAACTTATTTGTGCATCACAAAATCGGGTTTTGCACAATCTGTTTTGACTCAGTTACGTGGGGACAGGCAGCGACCAGTAGCGTATTTCAGTACCCAACTAGACCCAGTGGCACGCGGACTACCAGGATGTCTTCCTTCGCTGGCAGCAGCTTATTATGCTATGCAACAGGCTCAGACAATAACTCTAAATCATCAGACCATTTTGTACATCCCACACTGTCGAGATTTTACTTACTAAATGTGCCACCCAACACCTAACCTCCGCAAGAACTACTAAATATGAATTTGAACTGTTATCAAATCCGAACCTTATAATTGCTCAGACCCGCCACCTACTATTAATGACGTGCTAACTTTTCAGACACAGGCCAGTACGGAGGTGGTGGTGACCTGGACGAAGGATCAATGTTATAAAAATCCAGAAGGAATATGGGTTCACCACGGTGGCACCCAGATCCTTACTTCCATGGATTGCCCAATGTGTTCATACGTTCACATGTGCTGGCAAAGGGCGAATGGCAGATTATATTTTTGCAACTTGGTATGCACCAGGTATTTCGGCAATTGCAGAACAAATCTGTGAAAATTGTGTTACCTGTCAGACAATGAATCCGGGTAAGACGGAAAAAGTAGAGTCTGCCTCCCACCCAAATCCAGTCAGGCCTTTTGTACATTTACAAATGGATTTTATTGAATTACCTATGTGTATGGGATTCAAGTATGTATTAGTTATTGTAGATGTGTTCTCGAGATGGATTGAAGCCTTTCCATGTAAAAAGGCCGATGCCACTACTGTTGCTAAATGTTTGTTAAAGGAAATCGTACCGCGCTTCGGAATCCCTGCTAAGCTTTCTAGTGATAACGGGTCACATTTCACGGGAACTGTTATAAGAGAAATGTGTAAAGCTTTGCAGATTAATCAACGTTTTCATTGCAGTTATCATCCACAATCAGCTGGACTTGTTGAAAGATATAATGGAATGCTTAAAAATAAGCTGGCAAAACTATGCAATGACACTGGACTGAAATGGACAAAACTGCTGCCCTTAGCTTTGATGGAAATGCGATCTGCAACCAACAGAACAACAGGCCTGTCACCACATGAGATAGTTATGGGACGTCCCCAACGACTACCTTTTACAGCACCATTTACTGCAAAACAAATGGACATCCACAAAACGGAGGAAAATATGTTGAATTATTGTATTGCACTAACCAAATGTATTTCCAGCTTTCATTCACAGGTAAAGGGAGCTCAAGTCAAGCCAGCGGAAGGGAAGTGTCATAACCTGGAGCCAGGGGAATTCGTTTACATCAAGATTTTTAAAAAGAAAAAGCAGTCTACAGCCAAGATTCGAAGGACCATACCAGGTCTTGCTGGCGACCAATACTGCAAACAAGGTAAAGGAAAGACCAACATGGATCCATGCATCCCATTGCAAACGGGCACCCGACCGTGAGGAAGGGAAGAAGGAACCAGAGGAACAGAAAAAGGAAGACTGAATAAGGAACCGTATGGACTATGGGGACTGATGGTGCTGGGCTTGACAGGGTTTTACTTTGCATTATTGATTACACCAGGGGTACAGACCCGCCACCGAAGGGAACTGCAAGTAAATGTATTTATGGCACTGAGTCATAAGTATGCTTAAGAAAGAAACTTGTCGAGTTGTTGGATATGTTCCCATGTACCTGTCCACTCCGAAGGGAGTATTCCCCTGAGATCGGTCCCCTTTAACGAATCAGAAATGGTAGAATAGGACAAACCTAACTAAGGGGCCAGAAACAAAGGAGCAAACAGAATGGAGGTCGGCAGGGTATAAACTTACAGCCTTCCAGGGATGGTACCAGCCCAATTATGATAATAACCGTCAGCCTCCCTTCCTAAGCATTACTCCCAGAATAGGAAATCCTGAAGGTATAATATGCCTAGTGAGTAATGAGACTAAAGGACCAGAAATGGGACGCAGCAAGTGTTCCCAAATGACTAAATGGCAAGCCACAACTAATCCCACTGATGGGAGAAAGATAGCAACCGTTGGCTGGACAATGGTCCATAACAAAGCCCCAGGTGAAGGGTGGGAAAGGTGAGACCACTCGAGTAGGGATGGCGCGAAAGGACCAGGAGCTGACGTCCTATAATTGCACCTACTTTATTTGTGGCCATAAAGCCTACCCATGGTTACCAGCCAACTGGACATAGTCCTGTTACTTAGGATATGTGGTACCCTTTATCAGATCAATAAAGACTCTAAGGGATGCCTATGGAAGTCATAGATTTAAACGGGATTTGAAATGGCTAAACGGAATATTCAAGGTAATGGTACCACCCTATGGAATAGCATCAACCGAATGGCAGTTACGGGAACTGGCTAACTTAGTCAAATCAGTAGCCAACGCAACTTCCCAAGCCTTTGAAGGGGTAAATGATGAAATGGTAGCTATTCGAACAGTGGCTCTCCAAAATCGTATGGCCTTAGATTATCTCCTAGCCAAGGAGGGAAGGACATGCGCATTAATAGGTGAAGAATGCTGTACGTATATCCCAGATAAATCAGAAGAAATCGGCAGTCGAACTGAATACATCAGGAAAAAGGTAATAGAGTATAAACAGATAGTTGGCCAGGACGGTATCACCTTGTGGGGTTGGGCATCGGGATGGTTGGGATCCCTAGGGAAATCTGTGGTACAGGGTTTGATCATATTCCTGCTGATAGATACAGGGCGAAGACTATTATTTGTCGTCGTTAAGTGTTGCTGTGCCAGGGTGGGAAAAACTATGTTACCTACCGAGATCACGGCTAGAGTTATGGTAGCAACAACTACTGAAGGCTCTTGTGTGGAAATGGAAATGGAGAGACTGTACAAGATCAGAATGGATTAAGTTGTCCTTGTGAAGGACAAAATGGGGGAATGTGGAAATGTATTTTTATCTAAGCTGATACCATACGGTATTTGTGTGCCCTTTGCAATATATATATATAACAAAATGGAGTCCTGGTCCTTCCAGAACTTTCTGCATAAAGGCAGTCAGCTTGCATAAACAGCTAAACCTGGTTTGAGATGGTTGATGGCCATCAGACAGCTAGGAGACAAGTCATGCTGAGACAAGTACCCCCCCCCATGGTGCTCTCCTATTGTCTACACGACAAGAGTTCCATGTCACCCCACCCTTTTCTTCTAGACTCAAACCACCAGCCATTATCTCTTGTAGAGACCTCATCCATTTGATGCAAACAGATAACTGACTAGGAAACTGAACAATCCTGACACAATGCAAGACAGGTAATAGCTCATTACCACACTCTCATGGAGTAATGGCCGGCTGACCAATTAATAACCCTGACAAATGAAATATCTGGAAACCATGTCAGGACAAGGATGTAGTAATTAACTCTTTATCTGTATTCACTGACTGCGAGACAGAGCCAATACACAGGGAGAGGCCATAACTTGGGTTTGACTGTATAAATATCTCGTGAAACTGTACCATTTCGGAGGTGTTCACTTAGCCCTTGACTGAGTGTGACCTGCCCCTTGCTAGCAAGTAAATTAAAGAAACTTCTGCCGGAGCTGTAAGTGTCGGGGTCATTCTTTTCAGAGGTCGAGATTTCGACACACATAAGGAGATATTAGGGCCCCAATTTTCCCCAAGAAAAAAATAAAGGCGTGCACTGACCTGTACGCACGTTGCATTGTGGACCATCTGCGCTCAGAAAAAAAATCACAAGTTTTCTGCAAACATACGCAGCCTGTCGCACCGGCGCGACCAGTGTCGATCTCGTGGGAGCGGTGCTTAGAGTGTGTGCCTAAAACACACAGCGCATGCACTAAATGAAAAACATTTTTAAAAAGAAAACAACCAACTCATATGCGCGTTGCCCATGCGCATGCGAAGAAAAAAAATATCTGCACATGCACAGTAAAACAGTATTTTAAAAATCAGCATGTGGGGATAGCAGCGGGTCGAGTCGGCTGCATGGAGGATTGGGAGAAGGCTGCCCTTGATGTTTTTCAGTTGAAAACTCCATATTTATTTGATGATTTTGCATGCAGTGTTGATTTAGAGGCCTTCCCAGGAGTTCAGGAACATCTTTAAAAATTTTGGGCCACCTGGGACATTGATGAAAAAGGTGGTGAAGATTTATTTTTATTTGAATGCCATTCCATCATCGAAAGGAATAGCATTAATGGTAAGTTTTCTTTTATCTGTTTTATTTTTAAAGTTCATAAAGTTCATCTAAAATAGCCAGGAAGTCCCTTCGGCCAGGGATAGGATCGGGCCAGCGCGGCTTTCTCCATCTGCAGGTAAGGCTTTTTCCTACGGTGTTTCTAGTGTCTGTGCGCAGATTTTAAAATATCGCTAATGAGGAAACTTGGCCTTATGGCCCGAATGGTACTTTTCAACGTACACCAGCGCCAGAATGTATGGCGCCAAACATTCTGGAGCTGGTGGCCGACACCAACGACCCAACATTGTGGTTTATGTAAACTAAGTTTTAGCACCAGAAAAATCGCTGGACAAAATTGTGGACCTCGGACTAGAGGTAGGTTTAAGGAACATCTTAAGAGGTGGAGAGGTGGGAATTCTAGGCAGCTAATGGCTCAGCCACCAATGGTGGAGCGATTAAAAAAAAAAAATCGGGGTTGCTCAGAAGGCCAGAATTGGAAGAGTGTGGCGATCTCAGATGTAGGGAGGGGTGAGGCCAGAGGGATTTTAAAACAAGGATGAAAATTTAAAAATTGGGGCATTGCAGTACAGGAAGCAAATGGAGGTCAACAAGCACAGGAGTGATGGGTGAACGGGACCTGGTTCAAGTTAGGATACGGGCAGCAGTTTGAGATGAGTTCAAGTCAAGTTGAACTAGAACCCACTGTACAGTAATGATAAAATGACATTGAACTGGCTTTGCCCAATTACTAGGCAAGGGCAGAAGATGATTTGATTTGACAACAGCTCACCAAGATTCATAAAAACTTGATTGGTGATGCTTTTTGAATTTGAGATTGACAAATTTATGAGAGATGGATATGCAAGAGAAGCTCTTTTTTTTTTAAATAAGAGGGGAGAACAAACTAGCATCTTAATCTTGTGTTAAGTAATTTAAAACATTTGTAGGGCCTATATAGTGTAGTATTGTTTTAAGTCAGTCTGGAGCTATATTGCTTTAGCAACAGAAAGTGGTCACAGCTGCGCTGTGGTATGCATCAGAAACTGTGCTCCAACTGAACTACCTATTAGCAATACCTGTACTACTGAAGATCAACTAAATATTTCATCAACAATGACACACAGGCCTCAAAAACAGACACAAGTTTGCGTGTGACTGGATAAAGCTAGCCTGTGTCACATTTGCACTGTGTTCAAATGAAACAAGGCAACAAATTGTTACATAGCTACTACATATGAGCATCTTAGTTTACTTTCACAAATAAAACAAATGCATTTCTACTTTGTATTACAGATAAAATAAAAGGGACATTACAAGTTTGACTATAACATTCATTGATTTTCCTTTGAATCGGATAGGTCAACATCTTGGCAATTTGTATACAAGGATTTAACCAACACTCCTAACTGAAATTACAGTAACTACAATCTCTACAAAGTGTGTGTTTTTAATATACATACTGTCAGCCTCCTTGGCTGATAATCTGCCCTCCCCGTATCCTTTTCATATATGCAGTCATATTGTGACCTTCCGATGCAAATCATTTTTATTGGTTCTAAGTTTAGGCGTTTGGAATACTAACTTTGTTCAACTGAAAACATTTGAGCCAGACTTTTGCAGCTCACCAAGAGCTATTTTAGTAGCCATGATTTTATTGCAGTGGCTTTTACAATTACAGTCACAAGTCCATGTAGTTGCACCATCTGTCCACACTATTCTTTGCTTATTCTTCACAATTTATGGACTAAAAAGAAATGGAAAGTGCAGAATTTGCATAACCGTACAGAATTTGGACTTTTTTTTAAAGTGCGCTCAAGAGCTGATTTGATGCATCTATTCTAAATTTACACCACATTGACAGCTCGGGAATTTTTTTTCCTGCTATCACTGAAGGGACTTGGGTTTCTGAGACAAATATATGTTGATACAGGAAATCTAAATAAAGATAACTGCATGAAAAAGACCAAAAACCTATATGGAAAGTCAATGCACTGATAAACTGAAGATGACAACGGTTTAGATTGCTGAAAAGAAAACATGGAGCTTATTAATACACGAAGATGTTGAGAATCACTCAAAATATCCCCAAACCTTTACAAAATTCCACCAAATGCTTGGAAATTATTGAGAAAGCAAAGTATAAACAAGCCTACTGATTTGTGGTTTTGGGGGGGGGGGCGGGGGGAAAAGAGAGATCAGATCAGGGAAAAAAATGTAATCTCAATGCGAAACAAAAAAAATAATTGGACTATAAGCATCGTTAAATGTAACTTAGATGTTTTGCATTAAAAGTTACAATAATTTATCATGTTCTATAGTTTAACTTCTCATACATTTATATCATACAAATGACTAACAGTAGTAATACTGCCCAAGAGATATACACCCTGCTGCCTTTAGATGCCCACAAGGAGTCAGCAAAGTCTATCCTTAATATTTGAAATAGGGAGGAAAAAAAATACCGAATATTGAACAAGGGGATGCATACAAAATGTTAGTAAAACCACCAAGCAATAGGATTTCAGAAAAATAACACGACAAGAAAAGCAGGAACTTTGTATGTCTGAGCGAACTTACAGTAGGTAATAAAACAATTCTCCAACTTTAACATGCTGTAGCCTGCAGTTTTTGCTCCATTGCGCTGTTTTTTGATTCGCAATTCACCCAATATCAGTGTAACCATCGCAAAAAGATCACGGAATCTTAAGCGCAAATTGCATTCAGCTCAGTTTGTGTTTCCGCGATCTTTTGCGCCACGTCCCCAGGGCAAATGAATCACCACTGAGAGTTCCGCTAATTACACGTTTCCAGACCTTCGAGGAGGCTCCAAACATTAAGCAGGATCTTTTGGGCGCAAGGACATTAATTCGTATATTTTGAATGAATTTTAAAACATTCTTTTACTAGGAGTTTCAGCGGAAACTCCGGGGGGGGGGGCGGGGGTGACAAAAAAAAACTTTTCAAAACAGGCTTAATTGGGGCCACAATCATCGATTGTGCCCAAAGCAGAAACTACGCACGCATACACGTAGAAATATACCAGGACAGTGTAGATTCTGGGATTTGAGGACACAAATGTGCACAACTTGGAGAACTGAATTGATGTACTTTTCTTCAGCTTAATGAAAGCATCCATTCTGTGTAGACTCCCTACACAGATAGTGTCAAGAGAAACTCATGTGCCTACTGGCCCAGGAAACTGCCACAGCATTTGTTAAAGTGGCTCCAATTCTCCTGAGGGGCTCTTGATTGGCTTGAGAACACAACCTACATTTCACTACCAAATTGATCAACACCCTGCTGAAATGAATGCTAACATAGGGTTTTAATCACATACATAGTAATTGTTTAGAATGGTGAATATTCAGCATTATATAGACTAAAGCCCTTTGTATAACAAATTATTCCTTTCAATAGGCATTGCAATTAAATGTGATTTTTTGGCAGACTAGGCCTTAGAACAGCATTATCCACCCGATTAAGACAACAGTGACCCTAGCAAGCATGAAGTTCACTTATTCTACGAGCATAGATGAGCGAGAACAGGACAATTTTCTATACTGTAAAACGTAAAAAACAACTTGAAATAATTGAGCCACCATGTGCTTGGTAGAAATTAACTTGCAAGTGGTTCAGTTTTCTTGGCACTTAACCTAGCGACCACAAAGCGATTGCCAATCAATCTCTAGTACAGTAGCTTGCATGGCAGTTATTTTGACACAAATGAGCTGGGTGAGAAGTCCTGATCACCTCAGAAGGACAGGATAGCTGGAGTAACTACTCCAAAATTACTGTAGTTGTGATGTTGAAATCAGAGGAACCTTCAATTTACCTCTGCTGAAAGGAATGCTCCCAGATGATGATAACCCTATTAGAGTAGGCTGGCCCCCAAAGGCTCCAAGGATCACGATCGCACCTAATCCTCTGCATCACATTGGAAGAATGGGCTGATCCTCAGTGCTGTAAAGCCCAAATAGAATTTTGATCTTTCAAAAAAGACAGTAGGATTCTATGATTGCTACCATCTAGTTAAGATTCTACGATCTTGGCCAAGCGGGGAAAATTTAATCAGAGTTGATTTGTCTATTCACAATTGACCTTTTCACCAGATTTCAGTCGAATTTGTCCTATACAACATTATTAAATCCTGCTCTTGGATATTAGGCCTGTCCAAACTGCTTTAAATCTAATCCATCAGACTATATGTGGATCAACATAACCTCAAAATGTGCTTTCCATCCTGCAAGTGAAAAAATGAAAATTCTAAATTCTGAACAAAGCTGCCACAAAAAGCTCAACAGACACCTACCAAGCAGTTGAACATTTCAGTATTAGCTTCGTGAATTTTCCCATCGATATGTAAATTTTAGGGGAGCTCGAAGTAAAACTTCGAATGTTCTTAGCCTAATGGTTTATAGAAATGGTCTGTTGGGTGTGCTACAAATTTGATGTCCAGTTAGTGTTGAATTAGCTGAACCCTGCCAGGGCAGTAATTGTACAGTTACTACAATGTCCCTGGGTTAAGGAGGACAAAAATGCCAGCCATTACTGGACAACAAAGTACTTGTGTGGACATCAGGAAAGGGGTCAGCTTTGGTGCCCACTATTCAAATAACCTGCCAACACTCACTGGTTCGGCTCAAATGAAGAATGGTTGCTTGGGCAAGCCACTGGACAATTGTCCATTCTTATAGAACCAGTAAGAATTAGCACTTTTAGATCAGGAAACAAAAAAAAATTAGTAGTGCTTTACCTCCAAGGTGAACAGCTCAACAGACTGCAACATAAACATTGAGCAAGCGTTTCAAAAAGTATTAATTTACTTTTTAGGGAAATTGGAAATTCACAATATTCATGGGCTGAAATGTTGGTGTGGAATGCTTCTTTTGTAGTTTAGCTGTTTGGACAATTGTGTGCACAGTCTTAACTGCATTTAAGTCAAGAGTTCTTGAGCATTTGATTATCTTCTTTACTGTTATTAATAGACCCATTTAGAGTATTGGTACTGCTATAGGAAAAAATTCACATAAGCCAATATTCTTGACGGTTGTGCCATACTCTGAATTTATGCCCTTGAACTGCTCCCACTAATGCCAGCATAGACTTGTAACCACCAATAGGAAAATCAAGAGAAAGTTGCAAATCAGAGATAACAACTTGCATGTGGACAGGATATACAGAAGGTATTTTGAAATTTAGTGTCTTCTGAGAGGATGCACTTAACCAAGACAAGTTTATATATTGTAATGGCAGATTTCAGGATAGCCATAATGTATTAAGTTGGATGGCAGAGACAAGGTGGTTTGCTTACACAGGTAGTCAGTTAGCATGCTTGTACCCTGTACTCAAAACTCACCAGCCCAAGTTCCTCACGTGTACATATATTGTGCAAAGATAAAGTTACAGATTAGATTGCCTTACCCAAACATTTCATGTAGAAGAATAGAACGAATAAGTGTCAGAAACTCCAGGAGTGCTCATTTAGTACTCCTAGTTCATGTGAATTGACATGGCCCAGAAAGTAATTTAATTCAAATGCAGTATAAAATTAGTTTGCTAATTTTCTAATGGAAAGAAAAACTATGGCAACTGCTGTCAAAGCTGCACTTAAATTTTTCTCAGATAGCTCTTGAAACTCATCATTGTACTCAATTAAGCAGCGAGACAGCCAAAACAGGCACGACAGCATTGCTCTTTAAATCCAAGTGCCTGGATCATTTTATATGCACAAGATCTTATCTAGTTTTCTCTTTATTTTGAAGAAAGGCCAACTGTGATTACCATACTAGTTCCAAGTGCACTTAAGTCAAAACTAAGACGTTAGACAAGACTGACCACTGAAAATACAAACCTAATATAAACTGCTAATTGGCCTGATCAGCAATTGTTCACAACATAACTGTCCTTTCTAAAACAGAGAATGGTTTTCCATCTCTTTGAAAAATCCAGTATTCTTATTCCTATGTAGGCCACCATTAAAGATTACTGCAGCTTTATAAAACAAAGCTGATTAAAGACAACCCTTATATCATACTCACAAGCAGATTCTTTTGTCTCTTGAAGCTAGTACATAGAACATACAGTACTCGAATCCTTGCTGTATCATTTGAAAGTTAATATATTCAGGATTGTTTTTTTTAAGTTTCTACAAATCTGAAGTATATTTTAAGAAATGTATGAAACCAAAAACAATTCACAGCACAACATTCTATGCGTTCTGGAGTGGGGTCTATGCTTGCAATGCTATCCTGCCGTTTGCCCTTACAGATGCTGATGGATTTGCTGTGTATCCCCAGCATTTTGTTTTTACTTCAGGATGTTTTCTTAATTTTTCCAATATGATGCAATGTAGGCTCAAGAAAGTAAAAGGGATAAAGAGAGGCTGATATTTATTTGATATGAAAAAATATAAAATTCAGTTACATTATAACCTATCACTTAAAGAAAGCCTGTCACTAATCTTTAATCTTTGCATTTTTTCAGCAGGCGGGGGGGGAGGGCGGGCGGAAACAACAATTACACAGTGTGACAGGATTTGACATAGATCCAAGAAAGACTACTTATTGGATTCAACCAGTCAGATCAACAAGCCAATAGCTAGGTGATATTTTTACTGGATTTGACAAAATTATCCACATCGATTATCCTAGAAATGCAATACTGATGATGGTCTCTTACTAGTAGTTTGGCTCTATTTTATGGCACATTTTGTACTGGTGGTACAATTTTTTTTTTTACACACAATGAACAATGCTGTCAAAATGCTTGTCAGTATGTGGTTTACCTGAAGGTAGCTGCACGCCACGAGTCCTTAGCATTAGCGCAGAGCTGGATTTTGTGTTATTGAAATTCAAACTAAGCCCATCTGTTGTAGTCATGTGACTTCTGATTGAATGCAGTCTACCTGAGCAATTCTTCATTAGAAACTTCAGCAGTAGTTGGGCTCCAATTTCCCCCACTCAGCATCAATGCAGGCAGACAAGCAATACAAGCGCAGCTGTCTGTTCACATTGCTGTTTCAATACATTACCTGGCTATATTTACTAATGCCATTGTTATGCTACACCATTAGAAAAGCGACAGGAAAACAAAAAAGTGATGAAAACTGTAAGAGAGGTGATGTGGGGAGAGTTCATATAAACCAGAATCTACCTCCCCAGAATTATGCACTTTTCTGAACGGTTCTAGGAACATACCTCCCACCCTCCATTCTCAGCAAATTGACCCAGAGTTAACTAAAGGTTTTGTAATTAGCAATGTTCAAAGAATTAAATAAAAACTCTTGATGACTTTTCTGAACCAAGAAATTTGATCCAGATTAGTTCAGAAGATGAAGCTAAGGATGTAGAGTCAAGAGGGAAGTGGAATTCTACACGACAGAAGATATTTTAGCAATGTAGTGTATAAACAGTTATCGTTGATCTTATATTTATTACCCTTTTATTTTCAGCTTCAGTTTCAGCCTTGCTAGTATTGGTCCAGGTTTTCAAATCTGACAGCCCTTTTACTGTTATAGTACCTGTACTGTAGGAATTTCTTGCCATTATGTAGTGTTTGCTGCAATGTGCATTTTCAGGTATCTGATTATCCTTTTAACATATTTCTGAAGATTCTTCTCGTCATCTCAGTCCCACCCTCATCCATCTGTTAGTTTTGCAGAGTTTGTTTTACTATATTACTTCCCTTTTGATTTTTCAGTTGATAACATTTAGAATACTTTCTTGGCCTGTGCTTGCTAATCCTAGGCATGTACTTATTCAGCAGTATACTTACGGCATTGCTTTTGCTTCCCACTGAGGGAGGTTATTAAGCAATACTCCCCACACCAGTCGGTCACTTTGTTTAAGCACTTGCTACATTCCCTGAAATTGACATTTTTTATAATAATTGTATGCTAGAGTACTTGTCCTCCATAGTGTTGAGTTCCCAATCATGAACTTGATCATGTGGTGGCCACAGTCATCTAGGATTACCACTGCTTTCATACCCTGTATTCTAGTGGAGTCACTTACCACTACCAAATTGAGATGTTAGCTGCCTTGTGTAGCTTCCCTGATAATCTGGATCATAAAAGCAATCTTGCATTACATTTACAAATTTGGACTCTAAACCACTTCAACCAACATAACATAATTCGGGAATGCTGAAGTCCTCCATTTATATACTTTAATTATTTTGTCATATACTATATTCCTTCTTATTGTGACCTGGCAGCCTATAGCACAATCCTACTACAGGTTTAACCTCCCTTATCCGGCCCCCTTGGGACCTGGCCTGTGCCGGATAAGGGATTTTGCTGGACATGGGGAGGTCACAATAAATTGGATGGTACAGGTACTGAGCAAGGGGATATCGGACGGGCAGGCGGGCTGGCTTGGGGCTGGGTGTGCGGCAGAGAGATCGTAGTGGGTGGGGGAAAAGAGTGGATCGCGGGATCAGGCCAGCGATTGTGGGAGTCAGTGAGGAAGGACTTCAATTAGTTCATGTCTAAGTTCTGCGCATGCGCCACCCGGCGGCGGGAATGGTTCTGGATAAGGGAGTCCCGGATAAGGGAGGTTCAACCTGTATTAACTTTGCCTTTTACACAAAAAGAAAGTCCAGAGTGGTTCATAAAGGTAGTTTTTTGTGTTGCAGATGTTAATTTCCTGCATCTCCCAAGTATCCTGAGACACAAAGCTGCACCATGTCTCTTCCCACATGCTCTATCCAACCTGAATTTCTTTATACCCTTGAAAGAGTGTATTTGTTACTAATCTTCTACAATCTAATACACTGTAATTCCTTACGTAATGGCCATTTCCATTTCATGCTTCTTACAATGTATGCTTCTAGCATTCATGTATATGGACATAATTTATAGACTCTTTCAAGCTTAAGTATCTGACCTATATTTCTGAGTTGCACCCAGCTGATGGCCAACATCCACTCATTGGTCGCGTGTGGAATTCTATTACCTCCCTGACCCCACCTAATTTAAATGATTTTTTAATAGCTGCCTTTATGTCCCTCACGAGTCTCACGATTGCACTCTATTATGGTACAGACCATCTATCCTGTATCAACACTTTGTCCTGAAACGGTCTATTACTTATTAATGCAGCATAATTATTTTACAATCAGTTTTCCAGCCAGTTGCATCCCGTTACATGGTAAGCTCATGGCCTGGTAAATCCAGACATCTGTCCAAGCAACATTTGGTATTGTCAAGTTACTTAGATATATTTGTAGAAATCTACAGCACAGAAGGAGGCCATTTCGGCCCATCATGTCTGCGCCGGCCGACAAAGAGCCACATGGCCCTCGGTTAGCAGTCCTGATGGTTACATATAAACCTATGAACAATGGCAGACAGGTAAAGAGCATCCAGCCCAACCACAGAGATTGATGATTGCATTTGAAGATTCTGAGGGATTTTTTTTTGGGTGGGGGGGGGGGGGGGGGGGGGGGAGGGAAGGAGAAGAAAAGGAGAAACTGCATCTATGCCAAGTAACATTTGTTATGTCTTCACAAATAAAGCTACATGCCTGGCCACCCGTCCATTCCCCACCTAAGTTGATGCAGTAGAATTACCAAGACTTAAAATTTAAGCATGTTCTGCACAGGACCTCATTTCGGTCTCCTCTGGCTAGCAGGCCTATAGTCCATTCCACAACAAAATTAGATGTTGAGCTGAGGGAACCCAGGCACATATTTAAAAAAAGGAACAGCATTAACAGTGCATCTTTGCTCTACATAGAGTGAGCAGAATGCTATATTTGTATCTTAAGATTGTGGAAGACTGCTCAACGTGAACCTATTTTTTGCTAATCATCAGTACAGTGGAGATGAGGATGAGAGGGTGTGCGCATGTATGCAGAAGAGAGCTGAAAAGGTCAGATTCAGGCTACAAAAAACACAGCCACCATTACTCCATATATAAATAAATAAAAGGCTAGTTCTCTGAAAGATAACTTTGGTGCCTGTATCTTTGTCATCATTACTTACAGCGGTACAGTCAGACCCTAAATATTTAGAACCCCAAGTCCTGAGCATAGCATTATGGTGCCCCAAACAAGCAAGCCAGCCACTGCACAGCAAGCTTCCATTTTTATTTTTCACAAACATCCCATAGGGCCACACTGTGGCGTATCCTTTAAAGACCATAGCTTTCTACATGTTTGAATAATGTATGGATGCTTGGTACAAAGTATATGCACCATGCTTTATTTCTGTGCTCATGGACAAGTCACATCATTCTTGTACCCTAATCCCTAAATCACACTCAACTGAAACATCGGAAAGGCTGCCACAGAGATATACTTCAAAACCATTTATAATAGTTAGACATGCAAAAGGAATTTTGCAAGTAGGGCTGACCTTATAAGAGGTCAGCAAGCCATGTAAATACCAATATAAGCAGAGGCAGCCATCCAGCAGATTGGACCTTGAAGCAATGGACTTCAAAAAAGTTTAAAAACAAATTTACATGATCAGCATTGTTACAAAGGCATAAAAATCTATTCTAAAGAAGTCCCCCATGGTGCAACTTACAAGTTTAGTGTTTATTCAAACACCTCAAAGTTGGGCTATACTGGTCCATATCCAACATTTCTCCATTCACAAAACAAGTTGAGAAGCCAGATAAAAAATGTTTTTACAGTTAATAAGAGGTGGAGTAACTTTGTTCATCATGATGGATGGTTGATATGATTTTTGTAGCCCGCATCAGCGCTCACCGTTATTAAAGTGTAAATCGGACAGCAACTTCCAGCGTCCGCACATGTGCAGTTACATGCAGAAATCAGGAAGTTGTTGTTAAGAGTTGCTCTGCTCTGCTTGAATAGTATCTCGCCAAGAGACTCGGCATTAAAACACGGAAGGGTGTGAAGTTGTGGTACTTACATGATAGATATCCACTAAAGTTGTCCGAGAAAGTTAGAGTTTGTACATACCAGTGCAAGTACATTTTTAATGGTACAAGTCTTAATCACTGCCAAATAACCTTACGACGCTGAAAATGTACTTTTAAAGTGTAGTGTCTCATTCCTTCAGATTTTAATTATTGTTGGAGATTTTTTTTAATTTAAATAATGTTTTTTTTTTAAACTCGAATACCACCTGTCTTTCCTCCTATTTGTTTTGCTTTCTATACATTATTTGGCATTGAATGAACTATTCTAACTTGCACTTCCTGGTTCAGATTCTGTGTGCCCCAATGAAGATTCCTCAATTTAACTGCTTAAGGAGATATGCAGTTGTTTGCCCTGTTCATACAGGTCTCATCTCCTATAGAGGGCGCTGTGCCAAAATTGCATTCTAATCACAGCATGTTCCACTGCAAAAGACCATAGAATGTCTGTGGGCAAGTGCAAGTGTAATGAATGGCTGCTGTCATTAGTTCGTCATGGACAGCAAGATCCAGACCTTTATATTTTTACATAAAAATGTTGCCTTCAAACTCATGTTATAGACAAAGACAAAAGAATCGTAAGTCTGAAAGACTGATCAAGTTTAAAACCAATTGTAGTGTTTATGCAGATATGTGGAAATAACCATTTTTCAGTACATTAACTGGAATAGCAACTAAAGGTAGCATTAATGCATCATAAGCTACACATTGTGCCTGGGGTGGAGGGAGATAATCAACTAATCCTGTCAGTTAGTATGTACATCAATTGGCAGGTGCTACCCATTGTATTTAGTCAGCAGTTAATTACTTAACTAGTCTGAACTAACCAAGCAGTCTTCTATACTTATTCATATTTGTGCCCCCAAACTCCTAGAGTCAAGGCTAGCTCTGTATTCCCATGATATTCCCAACAAGCTGTTATAGCTCTGGGGATACATTTGGCATTTTTTCCATAATAAAGACAGCATTGGCAATCCTGTATCATGCAACAGAAATGTATTTCCTTTGTGGAATCAGTCACATAAGTCAGAAAATCAGTGATGTGCTATCGGTATAGATTTAAACCAACATATGCTGAAATAAAGAGTCTAGACCCAACAAGTGACCCACACATCTAATTAGTCCTCAAATATACAACTTTTTTTCTAAAATACTTCCACTTCAAAAGAGAGCTACTGCATAATACTATTATTCAAATGACAAAACATCAAGTCTGCTATTATACAAGTTTGAAGTGCAAACTTTGTCTGACAACAAACATACTCTGGAAAAAAAAATCGTGAATAGGCCTACAAAATTCTAAAATATTGCAATATTGAAAATTCTAAAATATTGGCTCAACCACATCATATGTATGATTGTACAATCACAATATTCCCTGCATCAGCAGCTGAGATGAGACGAGAAAAATTTAGGCTATTATGTCAACTCAAACCCCAATACTTTTCTGAAGATTATAATATTGCAATTTCCTATATTCCCATTGGCTACCTATGGCTCAATCTCACTCATCACTACCATCATCATTTCTGTTGCTTTAAGATGCTATCCAGAAAAGGCAAGGAAATACAAAAATGAGTTTGGTTAAAATTGAAATCGGAAATAAAATTCTACACTTTAGATACCAGTTTAGAAAGCCTCAACTATTATTCACAGAATGTGCATTAGAACATTGCCTTTACCTTGATAAGTAGAATGAAATAACTTTTGTAAACCTGGAGAGATACTGGCCACCCCAAAGTAATATTATGAAAAGTTCATGACAAGCCTCAAATATTTTGCCAAGAACACATGGAAACGCCATTCAACCCCTCAAGTCTGTTCCCCCAATCAATGAAGTCATGATGGGTCTGCGATCTATCTCCATATACCGCCTTTAGCTCATATCCCTTAATACTATAATCCCTTAATATCGTTGGTTTACAAAAAGCTATAATCTCCGATTTAAAAATGAACAATTGATCTAGCATCAACTGCTGTTTGCGGAAGAAAGTTCCAAACTTCATCGTGTGTAGAAGTGCTTCCTAATTTCACTCCTAAAAGATCTGGCTCTAATATTTAGACTATGGCTCCTAGTCCTAGCATTCCCAACCAGCAGAAATAGTTTCTCTCTATCTACCCCATCTGTTCCCCTTAATATATTGAAAACCATGGAATTCCAGGGAATACAACCCTCCACAATAAGAATACTGCGCTATGGAAGCTGTAAAATATACCAGCCAAGCTTTGGGTACAAATCAGAAATCCGGGCGCAAGTTACGCCAGTATTAAAGTGAATTTCTTGCTCAAACTTATTTACATATCGTCAAACTTAAAATTTCCCATGAACCAGCGCAATTGGACAGAGTTTTAAAATTGAATTTTTAAAAATTTGTATTAAAAAATATTCCTCGATATATTTAAGGGTAGTAACCTGGTGCAGTTATTAAGCCAGCTGAAAAAGGGTCTATTACAAAAAATAAGCCTTTTATTCAGAATCCACCACCTGCGAATAACCAGATTTTAAAATCACTGAAAATAAAAAACTATACAGAGCCATTTACTAGTCACATTGGTGTAGTCAGTTCCTGAGTAAATTATGATATTTAAAAGCTTTTTTAAAAAAGGTGCCCATTAGCATCTGATATATATATATATAATTTCAAACGGGTTCAATTAGTAAAAACTCACCGTGGTGATTTCGATCTGCGGCTGTGGCCAGTTTCCAGCATGATGTTTTTTTAAACCAGCATAGCAGTTCGCAGAAACTCAATTTGCACTGGACGTAACTTACCCTTCCTTGATCTTCTGCACTGGCTTGGATGATTTTGGGTGAATTGTGCTGCAAATATCAACACAACCTGCTTGATGTGTACGCTAAATCAAATTTGTGAACAAATTCCAATATCCTAATTTCCAAATAAAAGAAATCGGTGTCCAGGTTCAATGTCAGTTATAGGCTGGCTTTTTGCACTTTGAGCACCAACATTCAGTGCTCCAATGTAAACATTCATTCAAAGAATTAATGTCATTACTGCAGGTTTGAGAAACTGCTTGCTTGATTAGAAGAAAAAATACTTGCATTTATATAGTGCCTTTCACGACCACTGCACGTCCCAAAGCGCTTTCCAGCCAATGAAGTACTTTTTGAAGTGTAGTCACTGTTGTAATGTAGAAAACGTGGCAGCCAATTTGCGCACAGCAAGCTTCCACAAACAGCAATGTGATAATGACCAGATAATCTGTTTTAGTGATGTGGATTGAGGGATAAATATTAGCCAGGACACCGGGGATAACTTTCTTGCTCTTCTTTTATATCCACCCGAGAGAGCAATGGGGCCTCGGTTTAAAATTTCATGCGAAAGATGGCACCTCCGACAGTGCAGCCCTCCCTCAGTATTACACTGGAGTGTCAGCCTAGATTTGTGCACTCAGGTCCCTGGAGTGGGACTTAAACCCACAACCTTCAGACTCAGAGGCAAGTTTGTGGCCAACTGAGTGACAGCTGACACTGGTCATCAGATTGCTATCCTCGGTGTATCATGAAATCAGTTAAAATCTTGATCATTAATACCTCTTGATTTGGAAATAGAAAGTGCTTTCAAAGTTTGGTTGCAGTTATAACACTACCTGCGTTTGTAGATGAAGTCACCTAATTATACTTCAAAGCCCGTGATCCAAGGCAGGCTGCTTTCTTGGATTTTATCAATAAACAGCCAATTCCCAATATAGTTGAACTCTGCTATATCAAGCATGTTAATATTATGAAATTTTCCAACTATATTCTTCTCATAACTAGAGAATATGTTACAGCCATAAGGGCAATCATGACCATTGGTGAGGTGAGTAAATTTAGTCATGTTCCAATATAATTTGTTGGTGTATCAATAAGCAAGAAGTAGAATTGCTTAAAAAGCATTGGTTTAGGTTCTACATAACAGAGTTAAAGTAAAGACAGTGATAATGGAATTAAGGGAAATGTGATTACATGGAAAAAATGGTTATAGAGCAGAATGCAGAGTCCAAATGTACTTTCAAAGGGCAATTAGATAGTTGCTTAGAAAAAGTTAAAAGTAAGCAGGAGAATGAGTTTAGAGTAGGTGGCCATATGGAGAAAATCATTTGTGCAGCTTTGTTGTGCCAAATGGTATGTTCCTTTGTTGTAACATTCTAAGCTTCTATAAAGATGAGGGATAAAAGGAAGCTTCTCAGACTTGAAAAATGTGAAGAGTGTTGCTCCACATTGCTGTGTTAGGGTCATTTTTTTTTAAACATTCATTTGCAGGATGTGACAGTCGCTGACAAGGCCAGCATTTATTGCCCATTCCCAATTGCTGTTAGGTAGGGAGTTCAAGGATTTTGACCCAGCGATATATTTCCAAGTCAGGATGGTGTGTGATTTGGAGCGGAACTTGAAGGTGGTGGTGTTCTCATGCACTTGCTGCTCTTGTCCTTCTAGGTAGAAGTCACAGGTTTGGGAGGTGCTGTTGAAGAAGCTTTGTCGATTTGTTGGAGTGCATCTTGTAGATGGTTCACACTGCAGCCACGGTGCATCAGTGGTGGAGGGAGTGAATGCTTAAGGTGGTGGATGGGGTGCTGAGCAAGCGGGCTACTTTGTCCTGGATGTTGTCGAGCTTCGACAGTTGTTGGAGCTGCACTCATCCAGGCAGGTGGAGAGCATGCCATCGTGCCATCACATTCCTGACTTGTGCCTTGTAGGTGGTGGAAAGGCTTTGGGGAATCAGAGGGGTGAGTCAGTCGCTTCAGAATACCCAGCCTCTGACCCGCTCTTGTAGCCATGGTATTTATGGGCTGATCCAGTTAAGTTTCTGGTGAATGGTTGATGATTGTGAACGACTAGCCGGATGAGCAAATAAGCGATGGATGCAGTTCAATATGTAGACAAATATGTAGCAATACACTTTGAAAGAATAGGGAAAGGAAATACACATTAAATGGCACCCTTTCAAAGAAGATCAGAGGCTATCGTCTACACAGTTCCTTCATTTCACACTTCTCTACAATAAATTTAATCTGGCCATTTTACCAGTCTATGTCCTCCAGAAGTCCGTTACTATCCTCCTCACTGTTTACTTCATTTACGAGTTTTGTGTCATCTACCAACTTTGAAATTATGCCATGTACACCAAATGAACAGTGGTCCCAACACCAACTTCTGGGGGAAACCACTACACACTTTTGAAAAACAACCATTCACCACAACTCTCTGCTTTCTGTCCCTTAGCCAATTTAGATGCCGTGCAGCCCTTTGATCCTACGGGCTTCAATTTTGCTCACAAATCGATTATGTGGTACTTTATCAAACACCTTTCGAAAGTCCACATACACATCAGCAACCACATTACCCTCATCAACCCTCTTTGTTACTTTATCAAAGAAATGCATAAAGTTAGTCAAACATGATTTGTATTTAACAAATCTGTGCTGGGTTTCATTTATTAATCCATATTTTTCTAAGTGCCAATTAATTTAATCCCATATTAATGGGCTGGATGTTCATGGGGAAAGCGAGTTGGAGGCAGGGGGTGGGAAAGCCAGGAGAACGCGTTTCCCGCCGACCCTGCCGACTTTAAACAGTAGGGCCCGATTTGCATCTGAAGCCTCAGTTTCCCACCCGCAGCCAGCCAGATGTAGAGGTTGCGGCCGGGTAGGCCTGCGGCACTAGGCCACACAGAGGAGAGAGGGAGGGATCAGGTGGCGGTGGGGGACGGGGGCGACAATGAAGATCGTATGGGGGAGGGAGAAGCTGATCGGGGCTAGCCACCGGAGAATCAGGGCCGGCCTCAACATCATCAGAGGGTGCGGGGGAGGGAAGAACAGATCAGGGCTAGCCATCGGAGGATCGCAGTCAGCTTCAGGGTCATTGGGTGGGGGAAGAAGATCGAGGCCGATCACCAGAGAATCGTTAAAACCGGAAGTGGGAGGGTTGGAGGAGGGTTGGAGGCGGGTTGAGGTTGCGATTCCAATTTTTAACAATTTAACAATTTTTAACTTTTTTGAACAGGGATGTAACATTTGCAATCCTCCAGCCCTCTGGCACCACTCCCATATCTAAGTAGGGTTGGAAGATTGTAGTTAGAGCCTTTGCAATTTCCACCCTTACTCCCTTGAACAACTTAGATACATTCCATCTGGACTGGATGATTTTTCTACTTTGAGAGCTGCCAACCTTTTAAGTACCTCCTGTTTATCTATTTTTATCCTATCCAATTACTCTACTACCTCCTCCTTTACTATGATATTGGCAGCATCCTTTTCTCTAGTGAAGACAGATCTAAGAACACCAGTAAACTCAGCACTCGATGGGCCCAAGTTTCCACATGATTTGCGCCTGATTTTTAGGAGCAACTGGTGGAGAACGGACTATCTTAGAAATCGCAATTCTCCACATTTTTTTTTCTGCAGTTCTAGTCAGGTAGAACAGTTCTACTTTGGAACAGAATTTTTTCTTCAAAAGGGGGCGTGTCCGGCCACTGACGCCTGATTTCAAAGTTTCCACAGTGAAAACGTACTCCAAACTAAGTTAGAATGGAGCAAGTGAAGATTTTTGTAGAACTGAAAAAACCTGTTCTACACATTAAAAAATCAGGTGCAGGTTACAAATTAGGCGTCCAGAACGAGGTGGGGGGGGGGGGGGGGGGGAAGAGAAGTCATTAAATTCTACAATAAATCCTTATTTATACTTCTACAAATATTATACAAATAAATCCAACCTGAATAAACATTTATAAACAAAGAAAAGATTAAATAAACCATCTTCCTACCTGTGTGAAAGTGCTTCAGGCACGGAGAATGCTGCAGTCAGCCTGAGGCGCCCGTTCTTCCCGTGGGGGGGGGGGGGGAAAGAGAGAGAGAGAGAAAAGGCTCTTCCCGCAAGGGGGGGGGAAAGAGGCGCCCGTTCTTCCCGCCCGGTGTGGGGGGGGGGGGGGGGGAGGAGGCGCCCGTTCTTTCCCACAGGGAGGGGGAGAAGGAGGAGACAGTGAGAAGGCTGCAAGTGCTGATGGCAATGTGCTTTTATTAAAAAAATGTTCAAAAATGAAACAGCTACAAAGAACTACAAAAATGGCCGAGTGCCAATGTTTTTTTCACACTGAGCATGCGCGCACGCGCAGCGTTGCCGGCAGGAAAAAAACTAATTTAAATAGCACCCGACCCCTCCCACTTACAAAATCGGCGCGAGTGTAGGCTCCGCCCCCCTAGGCGCCGCGCCAGGCAGACAAGGAGCTGCAGAACGCTCCAGAATCGCGAGTTTTTTTTAGGCACGAAAAACGGGCGCCCAGCTCGGAGGGGCGCCCGTTTTTTATTGTGTGGAAACTTGGGCCCGATATGTCCAATGGCTGTGGAGCAACAATCAAACAGGAATGCTGAGATATCACCAAAATGATGAAGTACAGACAGGGAATGCCATGCTCAAACTCCCCACTGCCCTGGTTAGACTCCACCTGGAGTACTATGTACAGTTTTATTTGTGGAGGCAAGATGGAGACATTCAGGTCCTGAATACAATATACAGAAGAGCCAAATGGCTGATCCCCAGCATCAGAGAATTGAGTTCAGAGGGAAGATTAGAAAACTTTGGAGTCTTCAGTCCCCAAAGAGATGATATGAAGGTACCTCATTGGATCCTCAAATTGTACAGCCTAGAAGGCGGCCATTTGGCCTGCGACAAATTTCATGTCTGCATTAAATGTTATCTTGGGTTCAGCATCAGCATTATGTCCCATGAGTGGACCTCACATTCCCTATGGCCAAGAGCTTACCTTACTACCTCATACAATCACATGCTAGCATTACCCGAAACCATAAAACCCCTCATTGTGTATAGTGGATACTGTAATCTCGCATGCCCTCACACACATTTCTCCCACCTTCTGAATGGCAGCTTGATGCACTCTCTTGTGAGATAAGGCCAATCAAAAACCAGCAAACTAGTTTATTTGATTTGATATGCAATGTATGAATGAACGGAACAGCCTCCATTGAATTCTAATCTAATGTCTATCGCTCCACTAGTGTGAATGACTTATTGTTTTTACTGCAAATTGGTTTTCTCTCAGTACTGTCACTGGAAGATCTCGTTTTGGGCTTTGATATTTGTGCTATTAGTACTGGAGGGATCATGGAGTGACGTGATCGGGGCGAAGAGAGGCGTGAGTTCGGGGCCCAGAAGAGGCGAGGGCCCAGCCCACACTGCAATATGTGTGCACACTAGGTACATGCAGTAGAGCTGATCTCCAGTCGTCCTGGTTAATCCTTACCAGTGGACCAAGACCTAGCTCTGTCAAGCCCGTGTGGTGGCTGGTGTCCACGCACAGGCAACATGTAGTTCGAGACCTGGAATATTAGGTCCTTCATTGAAACACCTGTGAAATCATCCCTTTTTGGCATGGAAGCAAGTCATCCTTGATATGAGGGACCACCTATGAGGATGATCATTAAAAAGATGAAAAGTAAATAGGGCAATTAAAAAAAACAACAAATGCTTAGTTTTGTATCTAAATGGAGAGAGTACAGCAGCATTGTTGTAATGTTGAACTTGTACAAGATCTTAGTATGTTTGAAGTTGGGAGCATGGTGTATAGTTTTGGGCACTCCATTATAGGAAAGTTATAGAAACACACAAAGATATAGATATTTTACTACAGGTACAGTGTTTACAAGTTGTTTTTGTTGTCTATTTGTTTAAGATGTTACTAGGAATAATGGAGAATAGAGAAGTTAGCCTTTGCCCCCCAGTAGAGCGGAGAAGGTTGATGGGTGACCCAATAGAAATCTTCAAGTTTATGAAGAGCTAGCATAAGGTAAATAGTGATAGATTTCCCATTAGTTGGTGAAACAGTAACAAGGTGGCACAATTCTAAGATTAAAAAATATTTATGCAGGAGGGAAAAATAGGATGTAGAATTTTCTGTTACAAACTGTTGTTGGAAGCAGAAATCATAATTTATATTTTGAAACGAGAAATAGATATTTGCTTGAAAAAAAAGTGTAATGACAGATACAGGAGAGGGGTATGAAGACCCAGCCTCACAGGTAACTCCTGGTGTTCAAAACATTTTAAGGACAAGTTAAGTTAATGAATTGCAATTGTAAAAGACCAGCAATATTTTATCTGCTCAGCTTTGAATTCTCACTTGTAGTCTCCATATTCCTGTGGCCAAAAGTGAATATTTCTTAACTGTCCCAAATAATTTCTGGTATTTCAGTTTCATCCCTCTCCTCCCTCCTATCTTCTTTTCTAACCTATCCATGTAACTATATCTCTCCAGAGTCATTCTATCCAAGACAAATTTTTGAAGTTTCTTGCCACCAGGCCACATATCAAATCTGCGGCCAATTTATCTACTCTTCCACTGCTCTGATGTTATGCTCTACATCGCTAATGTAACTATTCCTTTTATGCTTTGTGGCGTTTTGTTTTCAAGCCCTGTTGCAATACGTAATCAATGACATTTTCTCAATTACAACCACCACCAGAGCTGGTGAACAGTGCTATCAACTGCACATTTTCTCCATACTTTTCATACTCCTAGTTTTGTATCTAGTGTTGCACATGTACAAGAACACTTCTTCAATTCGAAAGAGAATATACACCTCACAAGATGATGACAGTTTCAATGCAACACCAGGGTAGCCTGATGTTTTATAAATATTTGGTCAGTACGGATCCTGAACCAGTAACCCTGAAAAGTAAACTTCACCATTTACAGTAACTTAATTTACAAGGCCAACACACAGTAGCTGTTTTAAAAAATTCTTGGTTCAAAATTATTCCTTGCAATGGGAAGTTCCATAACACAATGCATGCATCACTCTATTCTTCTAGTTTCCCCTCAAAGTTCTATAAAAATAGTTTATTCTTGCTAATTGAGTGAACAGTTTCCTCTACCAGCGAAACCGGAGTGCTTCCAGGACGGACAGATCACGTGATACAACTCAGCCTATAGTTGGCATTGGAAGCAGTTTGTTATGAAAAGGATAGGGGAGTGATTTCAGGATAACGACTCCAGCACAAATCAAATGTTGGGGGTAGGCGGAGAAAAAAAAACATTTGGAAAATTGTAGACCACGCAAAATAAGTTCATTCATATTTCGGAACCAGAATTCTGGACGTAGTTAATTTTAGCGTAAAGTAAGAGTTTAAAAAGTGGTGAGATAGCACTTTTTAAAAAGGATGTCTACTCTTCCACAAAAATTATGAATCTTACACCCATAATTCAAAAGTGTCTCCTTACAAGACGGTACCGATGAACGTCGACAATCTTCAACTCCAACACACGGCATTCAGCGTCCAAAAAAACTCAAATCCCTTCTGAATGCCAACTAAATAGCAAGTGTCCATTCATTTTACACATTACGGTATGAAATCAATACTCTTTTCAATTTGTGTTCTTTGCGACAGCTGGAAATTAATAAGTCTTTTGTAATCTGCTTTACACTAACTATATGACACGATTTAAACACTTTTCCATTCATCCTCCGACCACGGTCGGTAACAATTCCACACAATTCCAATTTAAGGTTCAAGTTAAACCTCGAAACAACAGCACACGCCCTTAATAGTCAAAATCCTAATTGTGCAATTCTTGGTGTAAAACAAAGCAACTGATTTAAAAACATTGGTAGTTTTGCCTTCCTCTTAAATACATATAAAATTCGAAACAACTTCACAAATCGAGCTCTAAATTATGACAATAGTGCAAACAGACTTGCTGAATTGGACTGTATCAACGATGACCTTTTTTTAAAGTAATCGTAAATCCGGTTTTCCAAACAATCAGTTCAAATACCTGGAATGCCTCAAAGAAAAACCCCTTTAGGCAAGAGCATCTGAAGTTTAGATATCAATAAGTTCCTGGAACATAACCTGGTTTATCATCAGTCTGCAGATCCGTACGAGAGAGAGAGAGAGAGAGAGAGCACGCCGTTGGAGTCTCGATAAAGTAACTTAGAGACTACCCTGGTCAAGCAGAAATTAACCACTTCTACATCTTTATTTGCTTAAAGCTGGATTTGTAATATTGACAAAGCTAAAAACGACTAGCTTGTGATACGATACTCCCCTCCGGGAATAAACACCATCATCGCATGATCGTTCCGGAGTTTCCTGGGGGGTGGAAATAAATCACTGAACCGACGGCCACGGAACTCACTTCATACCCGAAACCACAAGTTCAGACGGGGGGGGGGGGGGGAGGAGGTGATTCAAACATTCTGGCGAAAGTCACTCAGTAACACATCTCCATTTGAAAAGCACACACGAAGTTCATCTAAAAAAGTGTCCCGTCAAAAAAAATACTCGGGATCGAAAAATAAAGTTGTAGGGACGTTTCAAAACAGACTCTCAAGTTTGCTTTGACAAACTTGAACAGGAATGTACAGATCCTGCGAGCTGTTTCCTTTGTTTGTGAAGTTCACAGACAAAACCTCTTGAAAATGAGGAGAGAATTGCATCTTACTACTTGTTAAGGAGATTAAACCATTGGGAAAATTAAACATTTTTTTTTTAAATCAGCAGATCTCCGCTGGATATGTTTTTGTAATTAAAAAAAAAACACAACCCCGCTTAGTTGAGAGAGAGAACACACAGACCGGCCAAGAGTGCCAGCGAGTTTGGGTACTTACTACGGGTCGTTCGTGAATCGTGGGCTCCGGGGCGGCTGATATCCGTACAGATGGCAATACAGGACGTCGAAGCAGAAGCAGCACATCTCCGAGTTGACCACCATGTTCCTGCCGCCGGGGCAGCCGCTGAAGCCGTTGACGCGGCCCACTTCCTTGCAGTGGTTGTCGCTGGAGTTGTTGGAGGAAGAGGTGGACGAGGACGAACAGCTCGACAGCTTCTGTTTCTTCACTCCACAGCACCCCGCCGCCATCTTGGAATCCACCGGCGCTTCCGCGAAGCCCCGCTTTCTACCCATACTCCTCCGAGGTTACAGGGGTGGGGGGGGGGGGGGGGAGGAGAGGGAAAGGGGAGGGAAGATCCTGGAAGGGGAAAGCAAATAAAAACAGAGAGAGAAAAAAAATGGATCATATCGCACGCGCTACGGATCAAGAAGGTCCTGTCAAGGAAGAACAATCCAATCAGCTCCACCGCCGCTCCCATCACCATGGCAACGGCTCAGGCCCAGGCTCGGTCCCGGACCCATCCAGTGCGAGCTGTCAGCGGCACACAACACAACACAGGAACGCGCCACCGACAACTGCTCCGAGCATTGCCCGCGGCCTGTGAGTGACGTGATTCTGTTTTTTCCCCCCTCCCCACAATACTTTTAACTTATATTTTTTTTAAATATTACAAACCGAACCCACACCACGACGGCTCCTTTACCAGGGAGCCCCGTTGCCGTGCATCAGAAGCTGAGTTCCAAATACACACACGCACATTATTTTGTACAGGATCAGCAAACGCTGGAATAAACTTCCTACTCGAACCGTGGAGGCAAAACAACCCCTCGAACAATTGAGTGCTGCCAAGGGGGCGACGTGAGCATCTCTTTTGGAGTGGACGAATTTAGATGGGACGAATGCTCTTCCTCATCCGTAATTATCGTGTGAATAAAAGCGTATCTCATTCAGTGTCCTGCAAGGGAAGCAAGTTTTATAAGAGTGGGGGTGGGGTGGGGAGAGAGCTATCATACTCTTGAGTCTGGCAAGGATGTAAAACAAATACTCGGCCAGTTAAGAGTGAGAAATAAATAAAATAAATCGGGAAGAAATTCCTTTCGGGATTCAACTCAAATATGTGCAAAGTCACATTCACAAAACTTGAAGCTCCATTCAAATATTATGTATTATTTTCACATACACGAGTCATAGTTTAAACAGGATTATAACGCTGGAGTCCTGCAATATGCATATTAGAGAGAATGTACCAGCGTGAGTTACAAGACTCATTAGAAAGAGCTCGGTTCAAGTGGTTCACAATCGGAAGAATCGTGGGTTGAATTACAGCTTATACAGTAACTGCATTTTTAAAATAAATCTGTAATTAACTATTCCAACTACTCAACGGCTGAGATTGAGTATAGGAAATGGAAGGGATGTTATTGACAGCTAGAAGTACAGCTCAGTGGGTTAAAACACATTTTTAGGCAAGAATAAAGAAAGTAAGGCAAATAAGGTTGCATAAGCAAAGAGATTATACATTTGAAAAAAGGTTGTGTTGTTACTGTATTAAGCATTGGCCAGGTGCTGTACAAACTGCAGTCACCTAAAGTTGGAAAATAATTATCTTTGAAAGGTTATAAAGCAAACTATGATAATTCTAGATAATCAGGTATTTAAATCACGAGGCAAGGTTAAGAAAATCGGCCTTGTTTTATTTGGAAAAGAGGTTAAAGTTTTCAAGAATGCAAAGGGAATTGATAAAACTGAACTAGGCAAATTGTTTGCTACAGCTAAGGATTCAAATACAAGGAGACACATTTAAAATAGGAAAGTAGGTGTAAAAGGTAGAACAGTTTACTCAATAATAGAATGTAAAATAAGCTACCCATCGAAGGTTGATAGTATAAATAGCTTCAAGTGACATTTAGGTGCATTTCTAGAGAGAGGAGTTGAGATATATGGTGAAAAAGTAGGTAATTGGGGATTGTTCTATCAAAAAGAACAGGCCTTTTTTAAGTCTATTGTCTCTTTTTCTTAAAAAAAATGTGGTCTTATGATGCAGCAGTCACTGCAGATTATCCCAACAAGCTCAAGTCATGCATCTATTCAACACAATATTTTTTAAATTACCACATCACCAACAAAAATAATCTTCTGGGATGAGGAGAAGAAGGAATTTAGCACTGTGGAACCTGAGATGCTGATAAAGTGGTATCTATCAAGGTTCTCTGGTGCAACATTTGTAAGATGATATATTGTTTTGTTATTGGCATCTAGAGGATAGCAGTTTGGAGGAAAAATGATTTGATGGAGGGAAAGAATTCTGTTACTGAAGGTTGACACCAGTAATGAAAAAAGTCAGAGGATTGGCATTTAGATTGATAGCAATATATAGGAGAAAGAAACAGAGACAATCTGGAATTTGGAGTAGCCATACAAGATAAAGGAGGCTGGACATGTATACTTAGATAGGAACATGGATAGAATTAGAGATTGAGAATGGAATAAAATGGAGACAGGAAAAATAGATGGAGACCACTATGAAAAGGAAGGCAGCAGTTTGGGGGAAAAAAAACAAAGACTACTGACAGAATAATGAGGGACAGACAGGTTATCTATGTGGATCAGTTGATGCATGCAGAATTGTCAAAAATATCCCAGTTACTCATAAGCCATCAGCTAAAATATAAACTAGGCTTGCGGATTATGACATCCACAAAGCAGAACCTTGCATGAATGGCAAGAGGGTTTCTAATAATAATTTCCAAAGTATTTAAGTGTATTATACAATTTTTCCTTTTCCAAGAAAAACCATTCTGTTTCAACTTGTGGAACAGTGTGTAATCAGTTGTAGCACGATACCATGTTATCACATATACATTCTCAGAATTGAAATTAAATCACTCGCTGTAAAATGTTAATAGTAGTAAATTATATATAATTGTGTGATAAAATTCCACACTATCAAAAGTATGCCTGGTTTTATCTCAGCACACTAATTAGTTGTACTTAAATCAAGAATAAGAAATCCTTTTTCAGGCTCCAACAACGTAAACAATGCCTTGTAATTTTTGAAGTTTGTATAATGTTTCATCTTTATTTAATGCCAATAAACTAAGTAATTGAGAAGCTATATTCTGAGAAAATCATGCATTTGATTCGAGTACAAATCTAGAAATTTGTTTCAGTCCCGAGACACCAGGTTAAGCCCTGTTAAGCGAGGAATTCTAAATCTGACAATAGAAAAAATATCTCAAATAGATCACTAGTATTACTGCAAAGTGTTATTACAACAAAAAGATGTAATTTATTTTATAAAGTAAAAACAGTATATGAATTATTAACTTCATTTACAATCTTGGGCTAGATTTTCACCCCATTGACAATGAATGAGCAAAATTTAAACCCAATTAAATAGGTGTATCAATATAGTCTGTTCTCACCTTCATTCTCAGACATAGAATCAAAGAAGTTTACAGCACGGAAGGAGGCCATTTCGGCCCATCGTGTCCGCACCGGCCAACAAGAGGCTATCCAGCCTAATCCCACTTTCCGGCTCTGGGTCTGTAACCCTGCAGGTTACGGTACTTCAGGTGCACATCCAAGTACTTTTTAAATGTGATGAGGGTTTCTGCCTCTACCATCCTTTCAGGCAGTGAGTTCCAGACCCCCACAACCCTTTGCATGAAGAAATTTCCCCTCAAATCCCCTCTAAACCTTCTACCAATTACTTTAAATTTATGCCCCCTGATTATTGACCTCTGCTATGGGAAATAGGCCTTTTCTATCCACTATATCTAGGCCCCTCATAATTTTATACACCTCAATCAGGTCTCCCCTCAGCCTCCTCTGTTCCAAGGAAAACAAACCCAGCCTATCCAATCTGTCCTCATTGCTAAGATTCTCCACTCCCGGCAACATCCTCGTAAATCTCCTCTATACTCTCTCCAGTGCAATCACATCCTTCCTGTAATACGGTGACCAGAACTGCACGCAGTACTCTAGCTATGGCCTAACCAGTGTTTTATACAGTTCAAGCATAACCCACCTGCTCTTATATTCTATGCCTTGGCTAATAAAGGCAAGCATTCCGTATGCCTTCTTAACCACCTTATCCACCTGGCCTGCCAGAGATCTGTAGACATGCATTCCCAAGTCCCTTTGTTCCTCTACACTTCTCAATGTCCTACCAGTTAATGTGTATTCCCTTTCCTTGTTAGCCCTCCCCAAATGCATTACCTCACAATCTCTGGATTAAATTCCATTTGCCACTGTTCTGCCCACCTGACCAGTTGATTGATATCTTCCTGCAGTCCACTGCTTTCTTCTTCATTATCAACTCCACAGCCTATTTTTGTATCATTTGCAAACTTCTTAATCATACCCCCTATATTCAAGTCTAGATCATTGATGTATACCACAAAAAGCAAGGGACCTAGCACTGAGCCCTGTGGAACCCCACTGGAAGCACCCTTCCAGTCACAAAAACATCCATCAACCATTACCCTCTGCTTCCTGCCTCCGAACCAATTTTGAATCCAACTTGCCACTTTGCCCTGGATCCCATGGGCTTTTATTTTCATGACCAGTCTGCCATGTTGGACCTTACCAAAATCTTCGCTAAAATCCATATACACTACATCATATGCACTGCCCTCATCGACCCTCCTGGTTACCTCTTCGAAAAATTCAATCAAGTTAGTCAGACACGACCTTCCCTTAACAAATCCCTGATTAACCCGTGTCTTTCTAAATGTAGATTTATCCTGTCCTTCATGATTTTTTCCAATAATTTTCCCACACCTGATGTTAGGCTGACTGGCCTGTAATTACTCGGTCTATCCCTTTCTCCCTTCTTAAACAAAGGTACCACATTAGCAGTCCTCTGGCACCACACCTGAAGCCAGAGAGGATTGGAAAATGATGGTCAAAGCCTCTGCTATTTCCTCTTTTGCTTCGCTTAACAGCCTGGGATACATTTCATCTGAGCTTGGGGACTTATCAACTTTCAAAGCTGCTAAACCCCTTAATACCTCCTCTCTCAGTATGTTTATTTCATCTAATATTTCACACTCCTCCTCCTCGATAGCAGTGTCTGCATCACCTCTCTCTTTTGTGAAAACAGACACAAAGTATTCATTAAGAACCTTACCCACATCTTCCGCCTCCACACACAGATTACCCTCATGGTCTCTAATAGGCCCTACCCTTTCTTTAGTTATCCTCTTGCTCTTAATATATTTATAAAACATCTTTGGGTTTTCCTTGATTTTACTTGCCAAGAATTTTTCATGCTCTCTCTTTGCTTTCCTAATATCCCTTTTGATCTCATCCCTGGAATTTCTATACTCCTCGAGAGATTCTGCAGTATTTCGCCCTCGGTATCTGTAGACTAAGCATGCACAGTTTTTTTCTATTGTTTACACAGGTTGGACCGCCCTTATCTGGGACTCCCTTATCCGACACCACTCCTCATCCGGTATGATTCCGGCGGCCGGGGGCGCACGCGCAGAACACGGCCGACCTCAGCCCTGACTTTGGGGCTTTGCCAACACTCGGCGCGCTGAAGCCACACTGACACTCGGCCCGCTGGGGCCGCACCGACATTCGGCCCGTTGGGGCCATCCCAATGCCCGCTGGGGCTGCGCCGACATTCGGTCCGCTGGGACCGCGGTGACACCCGTTGGGGCCGCACCAACACTCGGCCCGCCGACGCTTTGGGCCTGCCTGGGGCACCGGCCTCCTCCCCACCCACCTCCTCCCCGACCTCGGGCCGCTGACCTCTCCTCATCCAGCAAAATCCCTTATTTGGCGCAAGCCAGGTCCTGAGAGTGGTGCATAAGAGAGGTTCAACCTGTATATATGACATTCTTCAGCAATGGACATGTTTATTACTTTATCTTCAATGCCTGTATCTACAGAAAGATCCTGAAGGTTGAAATAGTCCCTGAATTTCTTTTTAATTCAGTAAGTTAGGACACTGGGACAAGATTGAAATTGACCTGCAAATGTGGGTGGCTTGATAAATTGGGACATTTATCAAGAGGTATGGAGGTGCCCTCTAGAATTGTGTAGCATGCACAAAATGATGTCAGTAACTTGGCTTGTTATAGAGCTGTATTCTTTGCAAATCTCTGCATGAACAGGATACACCATGATTGACTCGTCATTATATACCTCCAATTGTAAATACAGTATATCAAAATGAGCCAGTGAGAGCTTGGATATTAACATTTAAGCATTAAAACTGAATATTGGTAGGTGCATGGGTTGTTACTGCAGGAAAAAAGGTTATTTACAATGTATCATCAGAAGCAGTTCCCTCTTTAAATTTCTGCAAACAAATTATAGCACCTTGTTTCTAATAAATGCAAAAACAATGCTATTGATTTATTCTCTGTTGAATATTTTAAAAAATGCAATAATTTTATCCTCCCTTATGATTTTTCCACCACACCAGATACCATCCCAAGAAGGCACCTTGTAATGACTGCGATCAAAAAATTTAAAATCATTAAGTGTATGTTTTGGCAACTTCAGGTAAAATATCTAGAACTTTCCTTCATTAATATGTGGTATACGGGAGGGGAAGAAATGGCCGAGACACAGCTAGAAAGAAAAGAAAGACTTCCATTTGTATAGCGCCTTTCATGACCTCAGTACATCCCAAAATGCTTTACAGCCAATTAAGTACTTTTGATGTGTGATTACTTTTGTAATGTGGGAAAAGTGGCAGCCAATTTGTGCACAGCAAGATTCCACAAACAGCAATGTGATAATGATCAGATAACCTGTTTTAGTGGTCTCACAGAGGATGGAAATCAACAAGCAGATCATTCCTACTATATGCTCATTCCCTTTCACATATT
Organism: Pristiophorus japonicus; assembly: GCF_044704955.1. Taxonomy (NCBI): domain Eukaryota; kingdom Metazoa; phylum Chordata; class Chondrichthyes; family Pristiophoridae; genus Pristiophorus; species Pristiophorus japonicus. The sequence goes on along the minus strand of NC_091982.1, from coordinate 36,248,125 downwards.
CATGAGACTGTGGGTCATATTTCTAAAGATGTTTTAACATTCCCATATTCATAGTCAATGACTACTCCCACTGCTGATTAAGATTAAGCCTTGATTCTTGGGGAAAAACATGGAGAGATTTCAACCCCACTGAACTGAATGGAACTTAATTTTTGACACAAGCAGTGAAACACAAAGCGATTACAAATTTTTCATAAAAATCTGAATCTTGCTTGAAATTAGTTGAAAATTGACATGTAATGGGGAAATTCTGGCCAGAATTTTTCAATTATAAACAGTTCATAGGACTTTTCTTGCAGTATTTTGCACTGGAAAAAAATTTAAAATTTGAATGAGAGAGAGAACACAAATGAAATGGATCAAAAATAAGATTTAAGATAAGGAGGTATAACTGTTAGAGATTGATTAAAAAAAACAATAAACAGACATTATCAAACTGCCCCAATGCTTGCAAACCCAGAGACCTCCCTCCCCAATGCCCCCATATACCAGAACCTGCTCCAATATTTTTCAAACCTCCATCTCCAGTGTTGCTGTAACTCTGTGACCCACCCCTTCAAAATACTGCTAGACCCTGAAACACCATCCCAGGCTACTCCCAGTGCTGACTGTCTCTGATAATACTACTTGTCAAGGCACTCCTGCTCTGATAAAACTTCCAGATCACCATGAGCAATGTGTTAATATATCAGTTTATCTGAAATATATAGTAAAAGACATACTTTGCACAAAAACCTTTTCAGTATATTTCCAATTTCAGTTACAAATAAAGGATTAATGGATATTCTTAGTTGCTCTGTGCAGTATCTTATAACAGTCTGTAGGCATTTAACAGTTAAGGTATTATTGTATTCAGGGCAACAAATACCCAATAGTATTGAGCCTTTTAAGTCATATCACCATGACTACAAGTAAAAAGCAAAATACTACAGATGCTGAAAATCAGCAGAAAATGTTGGAGAAACTGATGAAAGGTTACCGACCTGACACATTAACTCTGTTTCTCCACAGATGCTTTCTGAACTGTCGAGTATTTCCAGCATCCGTAGTATTTTGCTTTTGTGTTATACAATAAACATTTAGATGCCAGCCTATACCAAACAAAAACTAGGAGCACCTTAATCTATGAAATAAAAATGTTGGGCAGGCCTGAAGTCAATCATAAGAACATAACAAAACTCATCAAGCCCTTCCAATTTACAACGCATATATGACAACCTCAAACATAAACTCCTTTCTCCCAACCAAGATCTCTATAGAAAAAAAAGAAAAACTTGCATTTCTATAGCGCCTTTCACGACCACCGGACATCCCAAAGCACTTTACAGTCAATTAAGTACTTTGTGAAGTGTAGTCACTGCTGTAGTGTAGGAAACACTGCAGCCAATTTCCGCACAGCAACTTCCCACAAACAGCAATGTGATAATGACCAGTAATCTGTTTTGGTGATGTTGATTGAGGAATAAATATTGGCCAGGACACTGGGAATAACTCCCCTGCTCTTCCTCGAAATAGTGCCATGGGATCTTTTACATCCATCTGAGAGAGGAGACGGGGCCTCGGTTTAAAGTCTCATCCGAAAGATGGCACCTCGGACAGTGCTGCACTCAGCGCTGCACTGGAGTGTCAGTTTAGATTTTTATGCTTAAGTCTCTAGAGCATGATTCTAATCCACAAGCTTCTGACTCAGAGGCGAGGGTGTTACCAAATAAATCATGGCTGACATTGACTATACTCTGACCTGTAAAGTGCTTAAATGGAAAAGAGGAGTTGGTTACATTGATATTAATATGAGGCAATATGAAGAAGCATAAAGGAATTCAAAACATTTAAAAGACATAGAGAATGTGTGAATAGCCGAAGTGGATAAGGGTGTGGGGTGAAGGAAGCAGGTCTGAAATGAAAATATCTAGAAAGGTGGCCTACGATCCTGCGGCCTTCGCCTACACCATTGTCCCAAACACATCTTTTGCATGAGACAAAAATTTACATATACCTCCTTCAACCTAGTTTTCTGTATCTGCTGCTCAGAGTGTGGTCTCCTCTACATTGGGGAGACCAAACATGGTTTTGGTGACCACTTTGTTGAACACTTTGGTCTACCCGCTAGTGCAACCCAAGTTTCCTGTCACGTACTACTTCAATTCCCTGTGCAACTCCCACAATGATCTCTCTGTCTTTGGCCATCTATATTGTTCCAATGAAGCTCAAGGAATAACAGCTTATTTTTCCCATTAGACACATTGTAACCCTCTGGTCTTAATACTGATTTTAATAATTTCAGACCTTACCTTATGTCCCAATTTCTTTACAGTGTAGGATAGGTATATCTACATTTCTGGGCTGAGAAGATGACAGCTTGGTGGCATTAAATGTGGCAGCGTGGAAGCTTACAGAGCTTCTGTGAAAGATCTCGGAATTTTTGTTGGGTTGATGCATCCTGTTGGATAGTTAATGCTGGCCCTCCGCTAGTCTTGCCTGATTAATCTGGCTTTGTTTAAAGTCTTCTTCTGTTCACTTCCTCCAACATGTATATCATGTAAAGTGGGTTTCCTAGCTCCCTAATGCTTTTTAAATACAATGCTCTTCGCGAGTAATGCAGAATATAGATGAAGGTTTCCAGAGTACAACAGTGCAAATATTTTTCAAATAACTGCAAAGTGTGACCAGAAATCTCCACACGGAATTACACTTTCCCTTTAAAAAGTAATTCTGCCTCGATGAGCCGGTCCTGGCAAAGTACACCTTTTAAATATGGGCGCACAATCACAAGGGCGTTTGAGAAGGTGGAATCACCAAATTTAGGATGGGCGTGTCATCCTAACTCTGATTTACATATGGCTGCCACTGAGAGGATGGGTGCCTTGACTGCACCTCTGAGACTTGCCGGAATTTATAACGGGCACTTTTGGGATAGAAACCCAGTGAATCTTAGGCCCATATAAATTCCTGTCCGCTCAAAAGGTGCAAATACTGGCTGATGCCCTTCCCCAAATCAGAAATCGCAGGGCCTAAGTACCCAAGTTCTGCACTTTATGCATAAAATATTCTCGGGAATTTTAATTCTTTCACCTCAAGTACATGCTTTTCTAAGTGTTAAAACATCAAAGTGACATTTTTACCAATATATGTTAAATTTATATATATATACAGTATATTTAATGTAGTCTTATTTTAAGCCAAAACAAACCAAAAGTTAATTTCCAAAATGTACCAAGGTTTTTTTTTGCACTTTTGTCATACAATGCATTTCAAGGTTAGAGATACTGTCATTGGGAGCAAATGGAAACACTGCAAAATGTTCATGGACATTGGCAAAGAATGTAGCTTCTTCATGATCTGTTCTACGTCATGGAGAGGATTTTGTGCATATCTTTCAGAGGAAACACATGAGCAAATTCCATTTTTCCTACTTAGTCACTAAACATTTTTTAAATGTTCGAGATGTACTGGATTCTTTACTATTGACCCAAAACTATGATTCTAACAAAGCAAAATGCATCACTTGCATTATGTTTAAAATTACAGTTTTCACATAATATGAAACTAAAAATGTAACCAATTTATTTGCAATCCTTTCAATAATTCTCAGACTCTGTAAGTACGCCATAAATGGTATGAATTGTATGTTGAATTCTAAAAAGGCATTTTCTATTTGCATTTACCAAAATGATTCTTTATTCAAGAATGTCAAGATTAGGAATTTTAAAATGCATACATACACAAGTAACACATTCAATAAAAGAATAAAGAGTTGCTGAATCTGATGAATTATGAGGCTTGTCTTTTTATTGAACAGAGAAAATTGAGGAGTTTAATGGAGCTTTTCAAAATTGTGAACAATTTTAAGAGGATACGTAGATAAAGGTTATCTTCCGTGCTGGGATTTTTGGTGAATCGGTCACAAAGGGGCATAAAATCAGGATTAATTATGCAAGAATGAAGGGGGTAGTTAGAAGAATTTTTTCACATACATGGACCTCGATTTTAACTCCTCTTCCCGCCCCCAAATCTGGTGGAAACCAGGCGGTGGGATGGGTAGGCAAGTAAAATGGAACACAAGACTTACCGACTCTTTTCCCGCCCTGATCTGACCAATTGTAATTCTAAATTGCAGATGACAAGGACAACTGCCCCAAGCTGGGTGTCCTATTTAAATATGCAGATAGGGCTTCGATGGCATAATTGCGGCAAGGTCTGCGATTTTAACCTGAGCAGTGATGGTTTTATCGCTAGGCCAAACCTGCCATGAACAAAAGCCTGGATCAGAAAAGGCCCAAAAAAGGTAAGTTTTTACAATGTTTTTTGTTTCCTTGTGGTTCAGGAGGAGCAGGAGTGCTCCTCCATGCCCCATAACGAAACCATGGGCCTCCTGATGTCCGAAATCCCACTGCTTGTGCCTAGCCAATCAATGATTCCTACTGGGTTCGGTCGAGAGTATGTTCTTGAATATGGAAATGAAGCGCGGGAGTAAAATCTCACCGGGCCTCGGCATATGAGTTTGTCGCTCGCCCTGACTCCACCCCCCATACACAAATCTCATGGGATTGGGGGTAATATATTAGCATGGATTGAGGATTGGTTAATGGACAATAAACAGAATAAATGGGTCATTTTTGGGTTGGCAGGTTGTCATCATCATCATAGGCAGTCCCTCGGAATCGAGGAAGACTTGCTTCCACTCCTGAAGTGAGTTCTTTAGTGGCTGAACAGTCCAATACGAGAGCCACAGACTCTGTCAAAGGTGGGACAGATAGTCATTGAGGGAAGGGGAGGGTGGGACTGGTTTGCCGCATGCTCTTTCCGCTGCCTGCGCTTGATTTCTGCATGTTTTCGGCATTGAGACTCGAAGTACTCAACGCCCTCCCGGATGCATTTCTCCACTTAAGACGGTCTTCGGCCAGGGACTCCCAGGTGCAGGTTGTAACTAATGCAATACTGCAAGGATCAGTGTTTGGGCCTCAGCTATTTACAATCTATATCAATAACTTAGATGAGGAGACTGAGTGTAATGTATCCAAGTTTGCTGATGATACAAAGTTAGGTGATAAAGTAAGCTGTGAGGAGGGCACAAAGAGGCTTCAAAGGGATACAGATAGGTTAAGTGAGTGGGCAAGAATATGGTAGATGGACTATAATGTGGAGAAATGTGAAGTTATCTACTTTGGTAGGAAAAATAGAAAAGCAGAATATTTTTTAAATGATGAGAGACTGGAAAATGTTGGTGTTCAGAGGGACCTGGGTATCCTTGTACACAAATCACAAAGTTAACATGCAGGTACAGCAAGCAATTAGGAAAGCAAATGGTATGCTAGCCTTTATTCCAAAAAGATTGGCGTATAAGTGTAAAGAACTCTTACTGCAATTATATAGGATCTTGGTGAGACCACACCTGGAGTATTCTGTACAGTTTTGGTCTCCTCACCTAAGGAAGGATATACTTGCCTTAGAGGGAGTACAACAAAAATTCCTGGGATGGGGGATTGTCCTATGAGGAGAGATTGAATAGATAGGCCCATATTCCCACGGGACCGAAATTGGCCATTGGCGGCCACGGGTCGGTGCAGACTGGTCGCCGCGGAGGGGCCGCTATTTTGTATATTACCCTCCTTTAGTTTTAGAGCGGTGTACGGGACCATTTTCCCACAGTGCCATGCACATACCGACTGGCAGTGACCCCTTTCCGAAATAGCCCCGTGTGGAATTATTCCACATGAGCGGTGCCACTGCCAGTCAGTGCCTCCGACAGCTTTTTCTGTCGGTACCCTTTTTGTGGCTGGGTGGTGTGGCCGCCCTTAAAGGCGAGGTGGTGCTTCCGGTTACTCCATTTTATTTTTTATGGTCGGCCAACTGCTAGGGGTTGGGCCGACAATCATTCCCGTGGGTTCGTCCGGACCACCAACAGGCAGCCTAGCAACCCATCTTGGTGTCTCAGTGCTTGCCATAAAGTGGCTGCAGAGTTTGCAGTGGCCCTCCCCTTTAACTGAAGGGGAGGGATGTTGTGAAGTGCCATTGCATTGACCCGGGTGTCGGCCACTCCAATCCGCCCCCACTTCTGCCCCGCTAGTGGTGGCTACTCCAATCTGATTGCACCTCCGTCCCTCTCCCCACACAAACACCGCTCCGACCATAAGCCAAAGAGCTGAAAATCGCCGGAATGTCTGCTCCATGCATTGTAGCGGCCGGAGCACTAAAAAATGGTAGGTGCGCCCCTTTTCGGATGGCGTGCAATTTTGACCCCCTAGAGTTTGGAAGAACTAGAGGTGATCTCATTGAAACATTAAATTCTTAAGGGGCTTGACAGGGTAGATGCTAGAAGAATGTTTTCCCTGGCTGGGAAGTCTAGAACTAGGGAAGAAAATTTTCACTCAAAGAATTGTGAATCTTTATAATTCTCTTCCCCAGAGAGCTGCGGATGCTCAATTGTTGAGTATATTCAAGACAGAGATCAATAGATTTTTGAATACTAAAGGAATCACGGGATATAGGAATAGTTCGGGAAGGTGGAGTTGAAGTAGAAGATCGCCATGATATTGAATGGCGGAGCAGGCTTGAAGGGCCAAATTGCCTATTCCTTCTCCTATTTCTTATGTTCTTATCTGACCCGAGTTAAAATCAAGACGACGGTTATTAGAACATGGAATGTGTAATGTATGTACATAGGTCTGCCCACCAACAGGGGGAACTACCGTCAGAGGTCCTCGGGTCATAGGTACACTTGTGCTGGGCCTGGTATATAACCTGAACTTCACCTTTATATCTTCACTTCTGGAAGCTATTAACCAGGTTACACCTAGTCACTGGCTCACAGTACGGAGTTGATTGTATCATTTCATACACCACAACTGACGACGAGGCAAATACGAACCCACGCAAAAGTATAGCGAGCACAGCACGATCGAGTACTGTTGGAATTCTCGAGAGATTCAATGAGGGAGAGGATTGGGGAGATTTTAAGGATCGTCTTGACCAGTATTTTGTGGCAAACGACCTAACCAAAGACAAAGATGCAGAGAAGCGCAGAGCAGTTCTTCTCATCGTCTGTGGCCCCACGATCTATGCACTCATCAAGACTCTGCTCTCACCCACTCTTCCTACAGAAAAGGATTACAAAGAACTGTGTGCTCTAGTTCGGGAACACCTTAAACCCACGGAAGGAATCCTCATATCCAGATATTGCTTCTATACGCATGTTCGCCCAGAAGGCAAGGATGTAGCGGCATTTGTTGCCGACCTGAGACGTCTTGCAGGGCCTTGCATGACGTTTTCGTGATCGGGGTCAACCACGAGGCAATCTTAAGTAAGCTGCTGGCTGCGGAGACGCCGGACCTCAGCAAGGTCATCACCATCGTCCAGGCTTGCATGTCCACGCAGAAAAGCACGAAGCAGATATCGACAAAACAGGAACTCCACGGCGAGTACTATGTACAAAATTGTATCGACGGCCAGCAGAGCTGCACATGGCAGAACCTACTCGACTGCGTCTGCAAGACTGGGAGCCACTCAAAATTTGCCATTGAGGGCCTACTCGACTGCGTATGCGAGAATGGAAGCCGATCAAAGCCCGCCATCAGGCGCAAATCCGAGCTCAACGCGTTGGCGTTGCGGGGGCAATCACCGACCCCATCAGTGCCGCTTCAGGCAGTATGTATGCAGAGGGTGTGCGAAGACGGGGCATTGTCAGTGGACGTGTCCACAGCAGAGCAAGCGAGCTGTGACACACCACATGGATGATGATCAATTCAGCGTGGATCTGGCGATGCAACCCAAGGCATTTGAGAACTCCAAGGAGGAAGTGTATAGCGTACATGCGTTCCTAACAAAGAGCCAACCGATAATGATGGAGGTAAAATTAAATGGCATGCCGATATCCATGGAATTAGACACGGGTGCGAGTCAATCGATAATGAGCCAGAGGACTTTCAAAAAGCTGTGGGAGGCCAAGGCAGAAAGACCCAAGCTGAGTCCGATAAATGCGAAGTTGCGTACCTATACCAAAGAGCTCATACCAGTGATCGGTAGTGCAGCAGTAAGAGTGTCGTACGAGGGAACGGTTCATGATCTACCGTTATGGATTATCCCGGGCAACGGCCCATCGTTGGTAGGAGTTGGCTTGAGAAAATAAAATGGAAATGGTACGATATCAAAGCTTTGTCATCAGCGAATGATGATTTGTGTGCTCAAGTGCTGAGCAAATTTCCCTCACTGTTTGAACCGGGAATTGGCAGCTTCAAGGGAGCCAAGATGCAGATTCACCAAGGCCCAGATGCAAGGCCCATCCATCACAAAGGTCGAGCTCGAATTTGACAGGCTACAACGCGAGGGGGTCATCTCGCCGGTCGAATTTAATGAATGGGCCAGCCCCATTGTTCCGGTGTTAAAGAGCGACGGCAGTCAGGATTTGTGGAAACTACAAAGTCACGATCAGCCGAGTTTCTGTTATGTATGCAATAAACGTTCAAAATGAGTACTGTTTAACTAAGCAAGGTACAACCTTGACTCTGCTTTATTTAGGCCCAAAATGCCTGACTCTCAAAATGGCTGGCCTTTTATACTTGAGCAGCACCATGTGCATGCTGCTCAGTGGCCTCCAACAATGTCGCCATCTGGTGGCTACAAACAGAATGTACATACATGACAATAACTCCCTCTGAGATCTTAGCACAGTCTTTCACAGGTTGAGACGGTCCGGTGCTTTGCGCTCCCGGGTTGACCGTCTCTGTTCGATTCCAGCCTTGGGTGAATGTGTGGGGTCTGTTGTGGCTGATGGCTGGATGACTGACTTGTTGGGGGTGGCAATGGCCATGTCAGGAATTGCAAGTCCATTTTTGTTGAACAGGTCCATGATGGAAATTCCGGGTTCACATGACCCTTGAGTCCTCTGAAGACTGCTGGTAGGTTGGTTGGTCGTCGATGGTTTCTTCGTTCGACTGTTCTGGCTCCTCTGTGTGCCTCAGCTTTGTCTAATCCATGTGTTTCCTGCAAGTTTGCCCATTCTTGAGCTTAATAACGAATACTCTGTTGCCCTTCTTGGTCATGACCATACCAGCGATCCATTTGGGACCCTGACCATAGTTCAACACAGATACAGGATCATTAACAGAAATCTCATGTGACATAGTTGCATGATCGTGGTACCCTTGTTGACTTTGTCTTCTGTATTCAATGTGATTATTTAAATCTGGGTGTAACAGAGATAGCTTGGTCTTCAGACCTCTTTTCATCATGAGTTCAGCAGGCGACACCCCTGTGAGTGTGTGGGGTCTTGTCCTGTAACTCAGCAGTATGCAGGACAAGCAGGTCTGCAGTGACCCTTGGGTTACTCTTCTCATGCTTTGCTTGATAATTTGTACTGCATGTTCAGCTTGCCCGTTGGACGCAGGCTTGAATGGTGCTGACCTTACATGTTTTATGCCATTAAGTTTCACAAACTCCTGAAACTCCTGACTGGTAAAGCACGGCCCATTGTCTCTCACCACTGTGTCAGGCAGACCATGAGTCGCGACCATGACATTGAGATTTTCTATGGTTGCCATGGATGTGCTGGATGACATGATTATGCATTCTATCCACTTCGAATAAGCGTCCACCACCACTAAAAACATCTTGCCTAGGAAGGGACCTGCAAAATCTACATGGATCCTGGACCAAGGTTTGGATGGCCATGACCACAGACTCATCGACGATTCCTCTGGTGCTTTGCTGAGCTGCATGCAGCTGTTGCACTGATGCACACATGCTTCCAGCTCAGAATCAATTCTTGGCCACCATACATGGACCCTGGCAATGGCCTTCATTATCACTATGCCCGGATGTGTGCTGTGTAACTCACGCACGATCTTCTCTCTCCCTTTGTTGGGCATAACAATGCGATTGACCCACAATATGCAATCTGCTTAATAGAGAGTTTGTCCTTGTGATGAATGTACGGTTTGGTCTCCTCGCACATTTGCTTAGGTATGGCAGACCAATCCCCTTTGAGGACGCAACCCTTTACCACCGATAAAATCAGGTCCTGGCTGGTCCAGTTCTTAACTTGTTGAGCTGTGACAGGGGTTCCTTCACTCTCAAAAGCATCCATGATTAACATTAGATCTGCCGGTTGTGACGTTTCCATCTCCGGTGTGGGCAGCAGCAACCAGCTCAAAGCATCGGCACAATTCTCTGTGCCAGGTCTGTGGCGAATGACATAATCATAGGCAGATAATGTCAACGCCCACTTCTGGATGCGGGATGAAGCGTTGGTATTGATACCTTTGCTCTCGGAAAATAATGAAATGAGCGGCTTGTGATCAGTCTCTAATTTGAACCCCAGACCGAACAGGTATTGATGCATCTTTTTAATGCCGTATACACACTCTAAAGCTTCTTTTTCGACCATGCTGTAGGCTCTTTCCAGTTTAGACAAACTTTTGGATGCATACGCGACAGGTTGAAGTTTCCCCGACTCATTGGCTTAGAAACATAGAAAATAGGTGCAGGAGTAGGCCATTCGGCCCTTTGAGCCTGCACCGCCATTCAGTGAGTTCATGGCTGAACATGCAACTTCAGTACCCCATTCCTGCTTTCTCGCCATACCCCTTGATCCCCCTAGTAGTAAGGACAACATCTAACTCCTTCTTGAATATATTTAGTGAATTGGCCTCAACAACTTTCTGTGGTAGAGAATTCCACAGGTTCACCACTCTCTGGGTGAAGAAGTTCTTCCTCATCTCGGACCTAAATGGCTTACCCCTTATCCTTAGGCTGTGACCCCTGGTTCTGGACTTCCCAACATTGGGAACATTCTTTCTACATCTAACCTGTCTAAACCCGTCAGAATTTTAAACGTTTCTATGAGATCCTCTCTCATTCGTCTGAACTCCAGTGAATACAAGCCCAGTTGATCCAGTCTTTCTTGATAGGTCAGTCCCGCCATCCCGGGAATCAGTCTGGTGAACCTTCGCTGCACTCCCTCAAGAGCAAGAATGTCCTTCCTCAAGTTAGGAGACCTAAACTGTACACAATACTCCAGGTATGGCCTCACCAAGGCCCTGTACAACTGTAGTAACACCTCCCTGCCCCTGTACTCAAATCCCCTCGCTATGAAGGCCAACATGCCATTTGCTTTCTTAACCGCCTGCTGCACCTGCATGCCAACCTTCAATGACTGATGTACCATGACACCCAGGTCTCGTTGCACCTCCCCTTTTCCAAATCTGTCACCATTCAGATAATAGTCTGTCTCTCTGTTTTTACCACCAAAGCGGATAACCTCACATTTACCCACATTATACTTCATCTGCCATGCATTTGCCCACTCACCTAACCTATCCAAGTCACTCTGCAGCCTCATAGCATCCTCCTCGCAGCTCACACTGCCACCCAACTTAGTGTCATCTGCCAATTTGGAGATACTACATTTAATCCCCTCGTCTAAATCATTAATGTACAATGTAAACAGCTGGGGCCCCAGCACAGAACCTTGCAGTATCCCACTAATCACTGCCTGTCATTCTGAAAAGTACCCATTTACTCCTACTCTTTGCTTCCTGTCTGCCAACCAGTTCTCAATCCACATCAGCACACTACCCCCAATCCCATGTGCTTTAACTTTGCACATTAATCTCTTGTGTGGGACCTTGTCGAAAGCCTTCTGAAAGTCCAAATACACCACATCAACTGGTTCTCCCTTGTCCACTCTACTGGAAACATCCTCAAAAAATTCCAGAAGATTTGTCAAGCATGATTTCCCTTTCACAAATCCATGCTGACTTGGACCTATCATGTCACCTCTTTCCAAATACAATGCTATAACATCCTTAATAATTGATTCCATCATTTTACCCACTACCGATGTCAGGCTGACCGGTCTATAATTCCCTGTTTTCACTCTCCCTCCTTTTTTCAAAAGTGGGGTTACATTGGCTACCCTCCACTCCATAGGAACTGATCCAGAGTCTATGGAATGTTGGAAAATGACTGTCAATGCATCCGCTATTTCCAAGGCCACCTCCTTAAGTACTCTGAGATGCAGACCATCAGGCCCTGGGGATTTATCGGCCTTCAGTCCCATCAATTTCCCCAACACAATTTCCCGACTAATAAGGATTTCCCTCAGTTCCTCCTTCTTACTAGACCCTCTGACCCCCTTTATATCCGGAAGGTTATTTGTGTCCTCCTTAGTGAATACCGAACCAAAGTACTTGTTCAATTGGTCTGCCATTTCTTTGTTCCCAGTTATAACTTGCCCTGATTCTGACTGCAGGGGACCTACTTTTGTCTTTACTAACCTTTTTCTCTTTACATATCTATAGAAGCTTTTGCAGTCCATTTTAATGTTCCCTGCAAGCTTCCTCTCGTACTCTATTTTCCCTGCCCTAATCAAACCCTTCGTCCTCCTCTGCTGAGTTCTAAATTTCTCCCAGTCCCTGGGTTTGCTGCTATTTCTGGCCAATTTGTATGCCACTTCCTTGGCTTTAATACTATCCCTGATTTCCCTTGATAGCCACGGTTGAGCCACCTTCCCTTTTTTATTTTTACGCCAGACAGGGATGTACAATTGTTGTAGTTCATCCATGCGGTCTCGAAATGTCTGCCATTGCCCATCCACTGTCAACCCCTTAAGTATCATTCGCCAATCTATCCTAGCCAATTCACGCCTCATACCTTCAAAGTTACCCTTCTTGGTTCTGGACCATGGTCTCTGAATTAACTGTTTCAATCTCCATCCTAATGTAGAATTCCACCATATTATGGTCACTCTTCCCCAAGGGGCCTCGCATAACGAGATTGCTAATTAATCTTCTCTCATTACACAACACCCAGTCTAAGATGGCCTCCCCCCTAGTTGGTTCCTTGACATATTAGTTAAAAAACCATAGAAACATAGAAAATAGGTGCAGGAATAGGCCATTCGGCCCTTCGAGCCTGCACTGCCATTCAATGAGTTCATGGCTGAACATGCAACTTCAGTACCCCATTCCTGCTTTCTCGCCATACCCCTTGATCCCCCTAGTAGTAAGGACTACATCTAACTCCTTTTTGAATATATTTAGTGAATTGGCCTGAACAACTTTCTGTGGTAGAGAATTCCACAGGTTCGTCACCATCCCTTATGCACTCCAGGAAATCCTCATCCACCGTATTGTTTCCAGTTTGATTAGCCCAATCTATATGCATATTAAAGTCACCCATGATAACTGCTGCATCTTTATTGCATGCACCTCTAATTTCCTGTTTGATGCCCTCCCCAACATCACAACTACTGTTTGGTGGTCTGTACACAACTCCCACTAGCGTTTTCTGCCCCTTGGTATTCCGAAGCTCCACCCATACCGATTCCACATCATCCAAGCTAATGTCTTTCCTTACAATTGCCTTCATTTCTTCTTTAACCAGCAACCCACCCCGTCTCCTTTTCTTTTCTGTCTATCCTTCCTAAATGTTGAGTACCCTTGGATGTTGAGTTCCCAGCCTTGGTCCCCCTGGAGCCATGTCTCCATGATGCCAACCACATCGTATCTGTTAACTGCTATCTGCACAGTTAATTCGTCCACCTTATTCCGAATACTCCTCACATTGAGGCACAGAGCCTTCAGGCTTGCCTTTTTAACACACTTTGACCCTTTAGAATTTTGCTGCAAAGTGGCCCTTTTTGTTTTTTGCCTTGGGTTTCTCTGCCCTCCACTTTTACTCATCTCTTTTCTGCCTTTTGCTCCTGTCTGCAATGTGTTTCCCTCTGTCTCCCTGCATTGGTTCCCATCCCCCTGCCATATTAGTTTAACTCCTCCCCAACAGCACTAGCAAACACTCCTCCGAGGACATTGGTTCCGGTCCTGCCCAGGTGCAGACCGTCCGGTTTGTACTTGTCCCACCTCCCCCAGAACCGGTTCTAATGCCCCACGAATTTGAATCCCTCCCTGCTGCACCGCTGCTCAAGCCACGTATTCATCTGAGCTATCCTCCGATTCCTACTCTGACTAGCACGTGGCACTGGTAGCAATCCCGAGATTGCTACTTTTGAGGTCCTACTTTTTAATTTAGCTCCTAGCTCCTTAAATTCGTCTCGTAGGACCTCATCCCATTTTTTACCTATATCGTTGGTACCAATGTACACCACGACAGCTGGCTGTTCACCCTCCCTTTTCAGAATGTCCTGCAGACGCTCCGAGACATCCTTGACCCTTGTACCAGGGAGGCAACATACCATCCTGGAGTCTCGGTTGCGGCCGCAGAATCGCCTATCTATTCCCCTTACAATTGAATCCCCTATCACTATCTCTCTCCCACTCTTTTTCCTGCCCTCCTGTGCAGCAGAGCCAGCCACGGTGCCATGAACTTGGCTGCTGCTGCTCCCCCCTGATGAGTCATCCCCCTCAACAGTACTCAAAGCGGTGTATCTGTTTTGCAGGGGGATGACCTCAGGGGATCCCTGCACTACCTTCCTTGCACTGCTCTTCCTGTTGGTCTTCCATTCCCTATCTGGCTGTGGACACTTTACCTGCGATTCTAGTAAGGTGCTCAATTTAGGTAGAAAATTACCAAAGTAGTTGGGTAGACCCAGGAACGAACGCAGCTCTGTCACATTCTGCGGCTTGGGTGCATTCTTGATGGCCTTGGTTTTCACATCAGTAGTTCTGATGCCATCAGCGGCGATTTTCCTCCCGAGTAAGACCAACTCACTAAACGTGCTATTCACGTCATTTTCAGTATCGTGGATGCTCCAGAGTGAATCCACCTTCAGCTCCAATTCCGCAATGCGGCTCATCAGGAGCTGGAGGCGGATACACTTCCCGCACATGTAGTTGCCAGGGACACCGGAGGCGTCCCTGATTTCCCACATGGTACAGGAGGAGCATAACACGTGTCCGAGCTCTCCTGCCATGACTTAACCCTTAGATTAACTTAAATTGGCAACAACAGTGTTAAAAGTTACTCACTGATATAGAAGAGAAGAAAGAAAAAACTACTTACCAATCACCAGCCAATCACTTACCCCCTTGGCTGTGACATTACTTTTCTATTTATTTCTACTTCTTTTTTTCCTTCTCCCTGTAGCTGCACAAGCCACGTCTCTCCACGCACCTCCGACGTTGCTCCCGACTCAGCGACGTACCGCCCGACCTCGCAGCCTTTTATAGGCCTCTCCACGCACCTCCGACGCTGCTCCCGACTCTGTTGGAATAGCAACCAATTTCATATGATAATGCGTCACAGGCCGAAACTAAACGTTTACATGGGTCATAATGTACCAGCAGCTTGTTCGAGCAAAGCAAATTGATGGCTTTCTCGAAAGCTCTGTCTTGCGATGCGCCCCACACCCAGCATGTGCAGTGATTCTAGTAAGGTGCTCAATTTAGGTAGAAAATTACCAAAGTAGTTGGGTAGACCCAGGAACGAACGCAGCTCTGTCACATTCTGCGGCTTGGGTGCATTCTTGATGGCCTTGGTTTTCACATCAGTAGTTCTGATGCCATCAGCGGCGATTTTCCTCCCGAGGAATTTGACCTCCAGTGCCATGAAGACGCACTTCGAGCGTTTCATTCTGAGTCCCACTCTATCCAAATGCAGTTGAACCTCTTCCAGGTTGTTCAGGTGTTCCTTGGAGTCACGACCGGTGATCAGAATGTTATCTTGGAACACGACGGTTCTGGGAACGGACTTCAGTAGACTTTCCATATTTCTCTGGAATATTGCTGCAGCCGAGCGAATTGCGAAAGGGCACCTGTGGTAAATAAACAATCCTTTGTACATGTTAGTGCACGTAAGTCTCTTCGATGTCTCGACCAACTCCTGTGTCATATAGGCTGACGTCAAGTCCAGTTTTGTGAACGATTTCCCTCCGGCTAGCGTCACAAACAAGTTATCAGCCTTCAGTAACAGGTACTGATCTTGTTTTGAAACCCTGTTGATTGTAGTCTTGTAGTTTCCACAGATTCTGACTGTGTCATCACTTTTCAGCACAGGAACAATGGGGCTGGCCCATTCATTAAATTCGACCGGTGATATGATCCCTTCACGCTGGAGTCTGTCCAGTTCAATTTCGACCTTCTCCCTCATCGTATACGGCACTGCCCGAGCTTTATGATGGATGGGTCTTGCATCTGAGTTCACGTGGATCTGCACCTTGGCTCCTGTGAAGTTGCCGATACCTGGTTCGAACAGCAAGGGGAACTTGCTCAATACTTGGGCACATGTCTCTTCCTCTGATGATAATGCCTTTATGTCATTCCAGTCGCATCTGATTTTCTCCAACCAGCTCCTGGAACAATCCACAGCGGTACTCGTGAACTGCCCCATTATGACACATTAATTTGTGCACTGCCAATCACCTTTATCAGTTCTTTGTGTACATGCACAGCTTGGCGTTAACAGAGCTCAGCCTGGGCCTCACAGTCTTAGTATCCCACAGCTTATAAAATGCCCTCTCGTTCATGATCGATTGATTCGCCCCCGTGTCCAGTTCCATCGATACCGGTATCCCGTTAAACTTCACATTAATCAAAATTAGTTTACTCTTGTTTATGAAGGAGTACAATCCATACACTTCCTCCTCTGGCATCTCGGATTGCGTATCCAGATCCGCGCTAGTCTGACTCTCATCCTCCACGTGGTGTGTCACAGCTCGTTTGCTCATCTGCGGACACTTGCGCTAGAAATGCCCCACTCTCAGACAGCCTTTGCAACTATGTTGCTTAAATCGGCACTGCTGGTACCAATGATTTCCCCCACAACGCCAACACGGAGAAGTCGGATACATTCCCGCCGGCAGACTTTGGGCAGCCACAGGTTTCACAAATGCAGCCGGATGGGCTCTGCCATGTGTCACTCTGCCGAACGCGAATCAATCACATTTACAGTACTTGCTGAGGTTCGGTTCTTCACCACTATTTGCTTTAGACTCCTGTCCGTCGTCATATATGATTGAGCGATCTGGATGGCCCTTTTTAAATCCAACTTCTCCACTGCCAGAAGTTTGCGCAGGATCACCTCGTGGTTGATACTGATAAAAAAGAAGTCCCGCAGCATGTCTGCCAACACCGTCCCGAACTTGCACGGTCCCGCTAGACGTCTCAGGTCGGCAACGAATTCCGCCGCACTCTGGCCCTCCGATTGATCGTGTGTATAAAACCTGTATCTCGAGATGATGATGCTATCGTCTGGCTTGAGGTGCTCCTGTACCAATGTACACAACTCCTCGTACGTTTTCTCTGTTGGATCACTAGACATGAGTAGATTCTTTATCAGACGGTAGATCTTTGAACCGCACACAGTGAGGAACACGGCCCGGTGCCGATCTGCATCGTCAGCCCCCTTCATTTTGTTGGCCATGAAGTACTGGTTCAAACGGCTCACAAAGTCTGCTCAATCTTCTCCTTCCACGAATCGCTCTAAAAATCCAATCGTGCTCATTTTGCAAACAAAGGTTCTTGTATTCTCGTCGCCAAGTGTTATGTATGCAATAAAGGTTCAAATTGAGTACTGTTAACTAAGCAAGGTACTACCTTGACTCTGCTTTATTTAGGCCCAAAGTGCCTGACTCTCAAAATGGCTGGCCATTTATACTTGAGCAGCACCATGTGCGTGCTGCTCAGTGGCCTCCAACAATGACGCCATCTGGTGGCTACAAACAGAATGCACATACATGACAGTTTCGAAACAAGATCAATACCCGCTACCGAAAGCTGATGACCTGTTTGCAACGCTAGCCGGGGGAAAATTGTTCATCAAATTGGATCTAACGTCGGCCTACATGACACAGGAGCCAGCAGCCATATTTCAGAGAAACATGGAGGGCCTATTGAAATCCGTCCCCAGGACCATGGTATTCCAAGACGACATCCTAGTCACAGGTCGTGACACCACCGAGCACTTGCACAATCTGGAAGAGGTTCCACGTCGTCTGGACAAAGTGGGACTCAGGCTGAAATGTTCGAAGTGCGTTTTCATGGCACCAAAGGTCGAATTCCATGGACGAAAGATTGCTGCAGACGGAATCAGTCCTACAGACGCGAAAACAGAGGCCATCAAAAATACGCCCAGGCCCCAGAATGTGACGGAGCTGCGTTCGTTCGTGGGTCTTCTCAACTACTTCGGTAACTTCTTACCCAAATTGAGCACAGTATTAGAGCCTTTGCACAAGCTGCTGAGGAAAGGAGATGACTGGGTGTGGGGTGAACTTCAAGATAGAGCCTTTGAGAAGGCTAGAAATCTGTTGTGTTCCCACAAGCTACTGGTACTGTATGACCCATGCAAGCATCTAGTTTTGACCTGTGATGTGTTGTCCTATGGGGTCGGCTGCGTACTCCAGCAAGCCAATGAGTCAGGCAAACTACAACCAGTTGCATACGCTTCTCGAAGCCTGTCCAAGGCGGAAAGAGCCTACGGCATGGTAGAGAAAGAGGCTTTAGCATGTGTTTATGGGGTAAAAAAAATGCTTTGCTACGAGCTGGAAACTGATCACAAGCCACTTATATCATTGTTCTCGGAACATAAAGGTATCAATACCAACGCGTCGTCCCGCATCCAGAGGTGGGCGCTGACATTATCAGCCTATGATATGTCATTCGCCATAGAGCAGGCACCGACATCTGCGCTGATGCATTGAGCCGGTTACCGTTGCCCACATTGGAGGTGGAAACGCCAATGCCCGCAGAGATACTCATGGTCATGGATGCCTTTGAGAGTGAAGGGTCACCTGTCACTGCTCAACAAGTTAAGACCTGGACCGCCAGGATCCGACCCAATCGGTTCTAAAACGTTCTGTTCTTAACGGGGACAGGTCGACCATCCCCAAGGAACTAGATGATGAAACCAAACCGTACAGCCATTGCAAAGATGAGCTTTCCATCCAGTCCAACTGTTTATTGTGGGATAATCGTGTTGTAATGCCCAAGAAAGGCAGGGCAAGATTTGTATGGGAGTTACGTAGTACGCATCCCGTATTGTCATGATGAAGGCCATCGCCAGGTCCCATGTTTGGTGGCCTGGCATTGACTCAGACTTAGAGTCATGTGTGCATCAGTGCAGTACTTGCATGCAGTTAAGCAATGCCCCAAAGGAAACTCTGCTCAGTCCGTGGTCATGGCCATCCAAACTGTGGTCTAGAATCCACATTGACTTTGTGGGCCCCTTCCTCGGTAAAATGTTTTTTGTGCTGGTAGATGCATACTCCAAATGGATAGCGTTACATATGTAAACTCATATTTACTCTGTACAGCCACCAGAGGGCTCATCCCCAAGAGTCCTAAGGGATCCCATAATCCCTTGGGAGCACAGGTATTTAATGAGGCTTCACAGGTTGGAGAGGCACTCTGCAGACCTGCAATAAAAGACTAAGGTCACACTTTACTTTGAGCTCACAGTGTTCAGTCTGACTCTTTCTCCATACACAACAGATAGAATGTGTGATCATGTCACTTCCACTGCCACCATTAAGAACCTGAGAGCCATGTTTGCCACACATGGTCTGCCAGACATCGTTGTCTGCAACAACGGACTGTGTTTCATGAGCCTGGAGTTTCAAGACGGCAAAAAACACGTGAGGTCAGCCCCATTCAAACTCGCGTCCAATAGTCAAGCGGAGCGGGCAGTTCAAACCATCAATCAGAGCCTGAAACACGTAACTCACGGTTCCTTGCAGACACGCCTGTCACAAATACTGCTCAGTTACAGGACAAGGCCACACATGCTGACCGGGGTCCCTCCTGCGGAACTATTGATGAAGAGAGGCCTCAAAACCAGGCTCTCTCTAGTCCATCCTGACCTTAATGATCATGTCGAAACCCAACGTTAATGCCAGCAGGGGTATCACGACTGCGCTGCAGTGTCACACGACATATCTGTAAATGACCCAGTGTATGTACTTAACCGTGGTCAAGGGCCCAAGTGGATCCTGGGCAATGTTACGGATAAGGAGGGTAACCGGGTGTATATGGTTAAGCTCAAGAATGGGGAGATGTGCAGGAAACACATTGATCAAATCAAGCCAGGACACAATGACGAACCGGAACAGTTGGAAGAAAACAGCACGAGCTTAGACGACCAACCAACTCACGTCCAGCCATCAGAAGAAGCCACTGTGGTCAACGCCCAGCCCCAAGTCGTGAGAGACTCGGAAAGCACTGGGATTGTACTGAGATGGTCAACCAGGGAGAGAAGGGCTACGGACCATCTGAACTTGTAATATGGACGTGCCAAGAACTGGGGAGGGGGGGAAATTGATGTAATGTATGTACATAAGGACTGCCCACCAACAGGGGGCACTACCGTCGGAGGTCCTAGGGCCATAGGTACACTCGTGCTGGGCCCGGTATATAACCTGAACTTTATCTTTGTATCTTCACTTCTGGGAAACCATTAAAGACTGACCAGGTTGCACCTAGTCACTGGCTCACAGTACGCAATTCATTGTATCATTTCATACACTACAGAATGCTTTACTATAAGTGCTTATTGAGAAAAGACTGTAACATAATTTAAAAGCTAATTGGATACGTACTCAAAAAGATTATGAAAAGATATGGGAAAAGGTAAGAAAATGAGATTGGAGTAAATCGCTCTAGTTAAAAAGCTAGCATGGGCCAAGGCCCATGGGCGTGAGCACAAGCTAAAATGGCAATGCTGCCTTTTGTGATTTTGTTGAATGAATATGAGCTCCTGCTGCCATTGAATAATAATTCTGACACTGGCCAATGTAAAAAAATGGAATTGAAAGATGGACCCTTATTGGAAGTTGGAGACTTGCATCAATATGTTGTGGTTGTGGCCAAATTGTACATGGTAGTAATTTAAGATATGAAGTGGTCTCATTAATGCAATTAAATATGCACAAAGCCACATTTTAATTACATTCACATGCATATTGCTACAATTTTGGAAGCAAGGAATTTAAATATACTTCTACACAATACCATTGGGCACGCAATGTCAATGGAGCACATATTACATGCTCTAAAAATATATCAAACACCCGACCATTTATTTCAGCTAGTAAAATTACTATTCCCAAATTAATGCCCTTCCCATTATTTTACAATGATGACTGCAAAATGTATCCACCATGCAATTGTTTATCACAGACATTTGCAAAGCAGCTTTTTGGCTGTCAGTTGGGATGGTTTGTAAGATTTTTTATTCTTACAGCTTTCTTCTCCATTAGAGATCTATCACCTAGACATGCTGTGCTCCTGTCACAGACCGAACTATGTTTACATTCCCACATTTGGCCCGGAGAATATCTATTGATATAATGGGCTCTATTTTCCGCATTGCCGATTTTTGGCGCCCAGGATGATGCATGGACGATTTGTTTGTGCCCGTTTGACGAAAATTGTATTTTTTTTTTCGGCACAATGTAAGATTTAATATTGGCGCTGCAGTACCCGAAGTTAAATCTGGGAGTGGAGCTTCAAGTGTGCGCTGAAAAGTCAATGAGCATGTGCCGGAAAAAAAACTTTTTCCACGTGACTGGTGTGTCCGCGCATTCACAGTGAACTTCCTGGTCTGGATCAGCAGCTTGTGAGAACACATTTGGATCGGAGCTGGATTTGGACATGTAAATTTTAGCTGCAAAAGATGGATCCAAGGGAAGGGGAAGGGCCAAGAGATTACAAGCAGAAGAAATTGAGCTCCCAGTGGACATAATTGAGAGGAGATGGGATGTGCTTGAGAACAAAGGAAGAATGAGACAAAAGAAACTGAAACCCTCTCTACGAGCAAAACTTTGTGAACAAGTTACAGAAGAGTTCAATGCAGTGGCCATGACCCCAAGAAGCAACGTGCAGGTCAAAAAGAAGTGGCTAGACCTTGGCCAAGCAGTTACTGTAAGTATTTATGCACTGCAATTACATTTGTAAATGTGACTATGTGTGTGTGTGTGTGTTTGTTGCCATCACAGCAGAAGGACCCTCTCTTTAAAAAGTTATATTTTCATCTTTGCAGAGGAAGGTGTCACAGATCAACTGAGAAAGGTCAAAAACTGGAGGTGGTGCGCCAAGTCATCATCATCATAGGCAGCCCCTCGAAACGAGGATGACTTGCTTCCACGCCAAAAAAAGGATAAGTTCACAGGTGTTTCAATGAAGGACCAAAAATTCCAGGTCTTGAACTGCATCCTGAAATGTGGAAGATGCCTGTGCGTCGATTTTTTTTAACGTATGGTGGCCGTTGCACACCAGCCACCACACAGGCTTGACAGAGCTAGGTCATGGTCCAGTGGCAAGGTTTACCCAAGATGACTGGAGACCTGCTCTGCTGCACGGACCTAGTGCGCACACATATCGCAGTGTGGGCTGACCCGTGCTGCCCCTGGCCCTGAACTCATGTCTCTCCACAGTCTCTCGCCGCTCCTTCGCCCCGATCTCACTGCTTCTACTGTATCTGCCCACGCTCCAATCACCGACCTGGATCTTGATGTCGTCACTCTTCGCTGCCATCGTAGCTCGTGCTACTCCCTGTAGTGGCATGCCTCCACACTGCTCCCAGGCCGCTGCTCGCCATTCCATTTATGGCCCTGACCTGCCACTGGTGTTCTCACACAGGTCAGGGCCTCCACGCTGCTCCCAGGCCGCTGCTCGCCACTCCTTTTATAGCCTCGACCTGCTGCTGGTGTTCTCACACAGGTCGGGGCCTCCAAAAGCAATTGAACTGCTGTTTCTAGTCATTGTCCTGTGCCAAGTAGGCTGCAACTAACAGCCATGGAACAGAGGATCGCTGATATGATTAAATCTCGCAAGAGAAAATTAACCACCAATGTGGACGCTGGGCCCAGGTTACTGAGAGAGGGTAAGCCTTGCCACGTACTCATGTCACCCTGCCCCCTCCCCTGCTGCTAACAAAATGCTCTGTTATGTTTTGCAAATGTTGCGCATCAGGAAGAGACAGAAGCTGAAGCAGAAGATCATGAAGCCGTCAGTCCAGAAACTCTTCATCAACTTCAGGACGAGGATGAGCTGGACAATGAAGGGCAGCAGGAAGACCCCAATGATGAGATGGTTACATTACAACTGGAGCCGGTGAACCTCCTAAGGACGCCAAGCTCTTTGCTGAGCGATACAACCAATGCGACATTTCATGGGGTAGAGTCTGAGACTGCGGGTCCCAGTGGGTTGCAGCAAGCAGATGAGGGTGGGAAGGAGAGCTCAACCTGAAATGCAAGATGAAGGGGACAGAGAACAGATTACGGGAATGAGTAGGGAGAGCATTGAGCTAACCAGATCGCTCCTGGCCACCAATAAGGGGGAGGAGAGATGGTAGGGTGAGGGTAGAATTAGGAGGTCTTTCAGTAGAAGTAGCTATACTGTCTGGAAGAAAGGGAGCATTGTTGGGACAGATGAGGGAGGGGATGTCGGAGATGAGGGAGGGGATGTCGGAGATGAGGGAGGGGATGTCGGAGATTAGGGACGGGATGTCGGAGATTAGGGACAGGATGTCGGAGATTAGGGAGGGAATGTCAGAGGCAGCTGGTGCAGTGTCGGGACAGATTACGGAAGAATATTGGAGATAGCTGCTACAATAAGTGGACACACCCAGGCTGTCATTGCCCAATAGCAATTGGCAGCATCAACTGCTGACACTCACTTTCCAATCCCCGGACCAAAGTCAGGTAGTGTGCCGGGGGTTCATCCACAGGCTGAAGAAGAGTTTGACGATGAACCTGGGCCTTCCACAATGCTGTCTGCTAGGTCTGTCCCTGTCCAACCCCACCAACAACAAATGCACTTTCGTGCAGAAAGCATAAAAAACCTTGGGGTCATGGTGAGGAAGCAGAAGTCTGAGACAACGGTTAGGGGTAGAGGCAACAACAGGGGCAGAGGTATTTGAATAAGGAGGAGGAGAGATGGCTGCAGCTAGAGTTTGTTTGTTTGTTGCTGCTATTTGTTGTTTTATTCATTGAAAAGTTTAAAGTTTGATACAAATTTTTAAATTAAAGTTAAGTAAAACTGTACAAATGTTTAATAAACCTAATTATTTTTTAAATTTAAGCAGAATCCTGCACATTATTTTTATAATTAAAGCAACATAAATCAACACATTACGTACATTATCATATACATTATTTTTTGAATTAAAGCAAGATAAACCAACACAGCATTACGTACATATGACGTACATTATTTTTTCACACTAACAGGTGCAAAAAGTCAACACTGTTGGGCAGTTTAGCTTTCAGGCAGCAAAGCGATCATGGATTAGCCGCTGACGCAAGTCTCTGGCTATAGGTGCATGAGGCCGCCTCTTCCGCCATCTTCCTGCGGGTTGAGGTGGTGGCATGGGTTCGTCGTCCTCCTCCTCCTGCTGCTGGTCCTCCCCGTTCTCCTGCTGCTCCTCCTCCTACTTCGCGACCTTGTTGTCAGCCTCCTCATCCTCCCCCCCACCCTTCTCCCCTCAGGAGGATCTTCAATGTCCAGGGCCTGGCCCCTCATGGTGGCCAAGTTGTGCAGCATGCAGCACATGACAGTGAACTGACCGATGTGGTGAGGGGCGTTTTGCAGGTAGCTTCCAGAGTGGTCGAGGCATCAGAAACACTGCTTCAGTATGCCAATTGTCCGCTCTATGATGCTCCGTGTCGTTATGTGTGACAAGTTGTACCGGCGCTCTGGCTCAGTGCGGGGATTGCGTAGGTGGCGAGCCCGTACCCTTTGTCCCCGAGCAACCAGCTGTGCCCTTCTGGCAGCTCTTGGAACATGGTAGATATAACGCTCTCACGTAGGATGAAAGCATCATGGATGTTTCCTGGGTATTTGGCATCCACTGCCATGATCCGATACAGATCGTCGCAGACGAGCTGGACATTTAGGGAGTGGAACCCTATCCTGTTGTGATAAACCTCAGAGTCATCCAAAGGTGCTCTCAAAGCGATGTGGGTACAGTCGATTGCACTATGTACCTTTGGGAAGCCAGCAATTTTGGAGAACCCCACAGCTCTATTTTCGCATTGCCTGCGTGGTCATAGAGAAATTGATGAACTGGTCCCTTTTGACATACAATGCAGCAGTCACTTGTCAAATGCAGCAATGTGCGGCGTGCTGCAAAATGCAGCACATGTCCCCAGTTGCTGCTTGAAATGAGCCAGAATCATATAAGGCAAGTGCTGCAGTGACCTTCACTTCCACAGCTAGGGCAGTCCTCCTGCCACTTCTTGGCTGTATGGTTGACCTGATTAGCTGGCAGATCTCAGTCATGACCTCCTATCTAAATCTCAACTTGCGAATGCAGTCTGCCATACTCAGCTGTAGGTATGAGTGCCTGTCCCTGAAGATTCGATCAGGGTATGGCCTCCTCGCCATTAATGTCCAAGTGATCTGATTTGTGCGACGATGGCGTCATCGTAGCCATCGCCTCCACATGATGTAAACAAACCTTACTATATGAGGCATAGTAAAATGTGCACCCATAATTATTATTCTTAACTTTGTTATTCTTGTTATTGTGAGACTTACTGGGTGACACCCTAGCAGAACGGACCACACTGTGGTCTGCACGCATGTGCAACTCGACACTCTGTCTCTGTGGAGATGTATTGCATTTATGATACTTTAATTATAGCTTGTGCCGAAATGCCTGTTTGCTGATGTGTTGTGCCATCTCTGATGCATAGTTCGGAGTGCATGCCGGCAGCATCACTCCCTCAGCCGGACAGAAACACAGGAGCTCGGCACTTGGATTCCACCCGCCCTTCCTGGACTTCCTTACAAGCTGAGCCCAGGGGTTGGGCGGGGTGGAATCCAAGCGCAGGCTCCTGTGCTTGTGTCCGGCCGAGGGAGCGATCCTGTGGCCGGCCGGTCAGCATTCCTCCGACCCGTGCCTGGCGCCCCGTGAGCAGGGATTCAGTGGTGTGGTGGAGTGGAATTGCAATTTGTCCATTCTCAAAAATAGTTTGTAGGAAAAATGAACTTTGAGTTATTTTCTGAGTTCCTTCTGTAAAAATCATCATGAATTTGTGTTTTAAATTTCTTCCCTCGCTCCAAAAACTCAGAAATATACTCAGCACCGATTTTCATAAGTTAATGTAGAGTTTTTCTGATCGGTACTTAAGGCTACTGGGCGCCACCCTGAAAAAAATCGTTGTTTCCGAAAAACGGTTAAAGGGCCAAAAACGGCGCGGAAATCAGTTTTCAACCAGACCTGCGCCAAAAATTCTTGTGTACAAGCAAAACGGTGCTGACAGTCGCCATCAGCGTACAAACTTTGAAGAAAATTGCAAAATCATAATTGCTCCAAAAAAAATCAGCGGACGCCTCATAATAGAGGCCGGTGTGCCTTTTTAAAAACTCGAGCTGAGATGGCTTATTTAAGAGACTTACTTATTGTCTATGGCAACTTAGTATATGCATTAAAATGAGTTAAATGGATCTTTACGAAAAGGAAAGGTACCTATTCTCAGGGGAATAGGTGTAAAGCAACAGAATAGCTATTTAAAAACTTGTACATATTATAGCACCAGAGGCAGGCATAATAATTAATATCTGCTTATCTATATAATAAAAGTGTCACTTCACACCTTTTACAAATAACTTTCACAGACGCCTGAAAGTGTGGCCCCAAAAGCATCACACTTCACAGTGCCACTTCTGTGCAGCAACATTTGATGATTGGTAACTTAACAGATAAATACTCATTTCAGTCATTCAAATATCCAATTGACAAAATGTGACTTAATCAAAAGATAATTTTGGTAAGTAAGTAAAGCAGCTGAAAACTGACCAATTACATTACTCAATTTTCCTTTTCAAAGCCTCCATTTTTGAACAGCTAAGGAGTGGTAACTAACCAATCAATTGCTCAAAAACATTTGCTTCTTTTAATTAAATCTTTAAGGAGTCACTAGGTTGACCCAGTGTCATCAACCAAAAGATCTAATAAAAGTGCCCCCTTGTTAGAGGAGTACAACTAAAGAATGTAAACAATTTAAATAGTAATGTTTCCACCCATGTCCAGTGCACATTCCAGTCCCTGTGGTGCCCACCAGTCATGTAAGGCCTCAATCAGACAAAGGCACAGAAGAGACACAGGACACCTGAGGGACCACTTCCATGGGCCGCGTCTAACCTGGATCTGTGGGTGGCCACCTTGAAAATATACTGAAAATATACCCATATAAGTAACAACAATAACATTTAATCCATTAAAAAAAATCAGAAGAGCTGTTTAATCTTACGCATAGTTATCTGCACAATATTGTAAATTCCTGAAAAATGTTTTCTTGTGAAAACTCCTATTGTTGAGAGGCTGGAGCTCATTTTATATACTTGACTGGAGCATGAATTATTGGGTTTGACTTTATTGCCTGTAATTTTTCTGCTGATGCCTTTGTTCTTCACACTCGGCTACATAATCAAAGCATTCCTCTACCTTCATTTTCTCTTCATCACCTATGCTGAAGTTCCAATGACCTGATCCTCATGTTCCCTTCAGGGACCTGACCTGACCCGATCTCTGTATTCCTCTTAGTAGCCTGACCTGTCCGACCAACTCCCTGAGCTTTCTTCAGGCCTGTCCAGAGTCATTTCCAGCTCACTCCACGTTTTTTCCCCACTTGAGTTCTTCCCCATACATCTGTTTCCTCCTCTGCTGTCACTGTGGTTGCCAGTTATATCAGCAGTGTGGAGGCTGAACACAGCGTTGCAAGCATCGGCTCCCCAAGGATTGTTGGACATTATCTGGACATTGTGTTTTAATATTTCTCACTGCAGAAAAGAGCTGGCAGCCTCTGTTGTGGGAGGGGCCCAGGTAATTTTCCATGTTGTACACGAACAATCCACATCTGATGGGTGGGGGTGGTCTGGGAAGTTACAATGGCCAGGATAAGGCAACTCATCACAGGTAATGGGCAAAGATGGAGGATCCATTGTTAAGCAATGTGAACTGGTCAGTGATCAAGCCATTACCTGGAATAAGATAACCCAGAGAGGCGGGAAACAAGAACAATAGAAAGCCATTAAGCCCCAGACCGGTTGGAAGTGAAACCCCATCACCAGCCATCACTGGAATACACATGGGCCACTCAGACAGAAGCCTCGAAACAAGGAAATCTTTATTGGGCCAGAAGAAGCAAACAGACTTTGGATATAAAAGGTGGCCATGTGGCCATCTCTCTCTCTCTTTGCTCTCGCTTGCTTCACCTCTACAAAGACCGAGCACTCCATCTGGGATGGAGAGAAGAAACCATAGACAGTACGGAACCAGGAGAAGCAGCGAGCAAGCCAACGAATCGGTGAGCATCATCCTTGCCCACGCATTTTTAAGATCACAGCCACTGTGTGAGGTGTCGTGTGTTCTCCCAACCAAGCCTTAGAGGGGTTTTAGTGGGGAGGTTTTACTGCAAGGACCATAGGGGTACGCCCAGCCGGTCGGTACAGATTCGGGAATACCCTGTGGATCTGAGCAGAGGGTTTAGACGTTGGGTACTTCGCGATAGGGGCAGTTTAGACATGCCAGGATATTGGATTATACTACATCGTCACTGTGTTTACTTGTAGTTTTGCTGTGTTGAGGTAACTTTAATAAAGCATTGACGTTTGAGACCAAGGTATTTGTCCATGACATCTGTTTAGTACAGTAATCACTCCCAGGTCAAGAACTATTGTAACGTGGGGGTGTGTCGAAAACACCTAAGGGAAACCACTTACAGCTTCAAATCAACAGCTGGCAAATACAGTAAAGAGGCCGAACAACAGAGTTCCAGTGCACCTGTTCAGTCTTCTGCCCATCCAACTTGAATGTTTCTCCACCCATTTCCTCCCACCATTCTTGATCTGTCTATTCATCTACCCACCTTGAGTGTTTCTTGGCCTGTCTGCCTCAACTGCACCCAGTGCTTTCCACTCGCCTGTCCACCTGAGTTTTTTTCCAGCCTGCTTTCTGGGCATTCTGCAAACACAACATTAGGAAATCAGCCCTCTGGGTTGATAGGCGTTATTGCAAAACTTTAAGTCTATGATTTAGCAATTGAATATAATGGCATTTTATGTAGGAATTATTCAAAACTTAATGGGGAAATGTGTATGCTTTACCGCATAATAGTTTTAAAAAAGGATAACTGTGTTCACTGGTTCATCCTATTCTACTCTGTTTTATGATTTAAAACTGCTGGTTTGAGGCACTTTTGAAAACAGACATTTTGTTTAGAACTTACTCTGATAACACATTGTGATATGCCTCCCCAGTTGTGAATGAAAATTGAGGTAATTATTCCTTCATGAAGTTACATTAGGAGCAGTTGTACACAAAATAGCTATTCCCACAGGACCTCTAACCAGCTTGGTTACAAGATAATAAGTAATACTCACAGATCAGTTGACCACCTTTCACATTCATCACAGGAGTCACAATTTCTACAATCTTGGAAAGACTGAAGATTTTCTTTCCTCTTCAAATTTCATTATACCGTTATTGTATGACTGTTCTGCTTAGTTTCTAGTGCCGAATAAAATATGGGTAGGTATCTTAAATATGGACCATACTCCTTCAAACATATGTGTTAAGATCTGGTAAGCTGTAGATCATCATGGATGATGCAAAATTAAAATCGTGTTTGTAAATGAGCTTCCTCTCCCTGGAGATAAGACTGATCAGATCTCTTCTGTACTTTGATAAGATTGGCTTTTCAACAGAATTATCAATGTGTACTGTCAGTTATTCGAATGTCATCCCAATGCATTCTAAAGCCACATCCGTACCTCAATCTGCTATATTCTTTTACGTTTAGGCAAAGACAAACTTTCCACTTTCTTCCTTCCTTTCTCAGGAGTAACATTACAATAATCAGAGATAAAGTTGATTTTTATTTTTCATTAATATTTTTAACAAAACTCACTTTTTTTCCTGGATATCAGCAGTTTCTGTAGTAAGAATTATAGTGGTTACCTCCTTACAATGCCGAATAAAATATGGATAGGAATCCTCAATATGGGCCATGCTCCTTCAAACATATGTGTTAAGATCTGGTAAGCTGTAGATCATAATGGCTGATGCAAAGTTAAAATCAGCTTTGTGTCATATTGAATGCTTCCATTTATGTGGAAATTTCCTTGTTGGACCATTCTTGTTAAATAGGCTAAACAGATCATAAATATATTGCCGTATGTTTCTATGTATATTCATCTGTGTTCTTCATTTTTCAATGTTCTCGGGCCCTAAAGAATTATAGTCAGAAATCCTCTTGCAGAGTACTACTATTTGTGATATTTAAATTCACTTCTTTGTTCCTGCATTTTGGGTTACTGCTGCATCTGTACATTTAGTTTTCTTTGACCAATAAATCCGTTTGCCTTTTCTAGTATGGAGCAAGGAACCAATTGGGTCCAGGATCATTTCCAGGTTTTTAATTGCTTTTCACTTGATTGGTATCCTCAGCAATGGGATGTTTCCTTGTGAAATCCTGCTAAGATTAATTCTATTATCAATGTCCTAATGAATCACATACTTTGTTATGAAATAATATACCTCTTTATTTCCTTTTTTGGATTACAGAGCTGGTAACAATTTTAAAAATTGTTGAACATTGTAGTCTGTGTGGCAACTATATTCAGAAGGACAGAAAAAGTTTGAGCCATAACCTGTTAAGGAGAGCAAAGTTTTTCTTGTGAATTTTTGCCTGTATAAATTGTTCCTCAGAATCTCAGTTTTATCCTGTTAAAATTTCTGAAACTAAACCTGTGCTTTTCTGTAACTATTTGTAACACACATTCTATGTTTAAATCATATAGCTTTTTGGTTAACTAGTAAAGCTTTGTGTTGTCATATTGATATTTCCTGTAAAGACAGACTTCCATGGAGATAAAAAACCTGGAAATATTTAAGAAATAGATACTGTGATGGGGGGGGGGGGGGGTGAGTGGTGGGAGGGGGGGCAGGGGGGATGGTGGGGGGATGGGAGGTGGTGGTGGGGGGGAGGGGGTTGGGCGGGGGTGGACTGCAGGTTGAATTCGATGAATGAGTTAAGATGGGCCAAATGGTCCTACTTATGTATATATATTTTGTAATATTTCATGTATAATTTTCTGTTCATTCCTCAAACTTTAATCCCCTCTGTACAAATTGTTCTTTAGAAAAAGGTATTGAGCATAACAACAACATGTATCTATTTAGCATCTTTAACATAAAAATACTTCCCAGGGTGCTTCACCGAGGCATAATCAGAGAAAAATTAAATTGATGTGGAGCCACAGAAGGAGAAATGAGGTGGTGCGACCAAAAGCTTGGTCGAAGCAGTAGGTTTTAAGGAGGGTCATAAAGGAGCAGAGTGAGGTGGAGGGGTTTAGGAAGGGAATTCAGAGTGTGATGCCTAAATGGCTGAAGATGTGGCCACTAAAGGTGAAAAGGGAGTTGGGGATGCAGAAGTGACCAGAGTCCAAGGAGCAGAGATATGCAGGAACTTAAACATGATGAGTATTTTAAATTGGAGTCATTGAGGACTGGGAGCCAATGTGATTCAACAAGGACGGGAATAAAGGATGAGTGGGATGGTGCGGAATAGGATATGTACAGCCAAGTTTGGGATTAGCTAAACTTTATGGATGGTGGAGCATAGGAGGCCCACCAGGAGAACATTGAAACAGTCGAGTCTGGAGGTAACTAAAACATAGATGAGGGCTTCAGTAACGGAAGGGCTAAGGTAGAGGCGGATGGGCAATGTTACGGAGATGGAAGTTGGCGGACTTTGTGATGGAGAGGATATGGGGTTGGAAGTTCAGCTCTGAGTCGAATAGGAAGCCAAGGTTGTGAACAGTTGGATTCAGTCCGAGACAGTGGCTGGGGAGGAGGATGGAATCAGTGGCAAGGGTATAGAATTTGTGGTGGGGGCTGAAGATGTTGACTTCGGTCTTCCCAATGTTTAGAAATTTTCTTTCATCAAGAATGGTGTCAGACAAGCATTCTGACAACACAGAGGCAGTGGAGGGGTTAAGAGAGGTAGGGCTGGGTGTCGTCATCATACATGTGTAATCTGACCCTCAAGTCTTTGGTGATGTTGTCAAGGGGCAGCATATAGAAGAGGCCGGCGATGGGGACAGGGGCAAGGATAGATCCTTGGAGGACTCCAGCAGTAAAGGTAATGGATTGGGTACAGAAGCATTGCCAGAGATTCTCTTGCTAAGATTGAATAGGTAAGACTGGAACCAACTGAGAGTGGTCCCACTGAGCTGGACAATGGAGAGGCGTTGGAGGAGGATGGTATGGTTGATTGTGTCTAAGACAGAGTTTCAAAAGGAAGAGGATGAAAAATACATTCCAGTCACAGAGGAGGCCATTTGTGACTTTGATTAGTGCCATTTCAGTGTTATGTTCGAGATGGAAACCTAATCGGATAGATTCAAACATGGAATTGTGGGCAAGAAGAGCACAGATTTGGCATGTGGCAGCACTTTCAAGGTCTTTGGAGAAGAAAAGGAGGTTGGAGATGGGGCGTAAATTGCAATTACAGAAGGGTCGAGTGTGGGCTTTTGAGGAGGGGTTGATGATGGTGGTTTTGAAAGAGAAGTGGATAGTACAGGAGAGGGGACCATTTACAATATTAACTAGTATGGGGGTCAGGAATGGGCTAATGGAGTAGATGAGCTTAGAGCGGGCATGAGGAGAGAAACTCGAGAAAGACGTGGCTTCAGGGCTAGGGCGGGGGGTAGCCTTTGCTTGGTATGCAGAGAGAAGGAAGAGAAGCTGCAGAGGCACTGAACAGATGGTTTTAATCTTAGTGACAAAGAAGTCCATGAGCTCCTTGCACTTGTTGTTGGAGGTGAACGTAATATAAAATGATATAACACTAGCCTAAAAACATCCAGCAAGAGTTGAATCATTTTGGCATCATCTGTTGGTAAAAAAAAGTACTCAGTTTTTAAAGAATAAAATTATTCAGCAGTTTATTTGTTCTCTATTTGTCCCTGTATTTTATATGGTCATATTTTTTATGAAAACTATTGAAGTGTATACAAGGATTTCAGTTCCTTTTTGCAAAGAATTGGCCCCCATGAAATTTTGCTGCTTTTCTTTGAAGGTATCACCATTTTGGAAACATGACCTGGTTTTTATAAATACATAAGTGGAAAGCAAAATTGCATAATTTTGCCATTGACTGTATTTGCACAGACAAAAGATATAATTTAAGTGATTTTTTGGAGCGTAGGAACAACATTTCAATAGATACCCACTAGTTGAAGTTACATGATGGATATGAAACAGAATTTTCAAAGCATGCTGGTTCAATAACTGAGCATACCAATAGCTCCCCTCTTTAATAGCTGCAATAACTTTAGAGATGGAAGTACACGTTAATTCTCCCTTTATGACAGGAGCCCTGAAATGGCATATTTTTCAAAACTTTTCCAAAAGTGCTTTGAAAACACTGTCTTGGTAAAAATTATGATTTGACAAAACTAATGTCAATATGGGGATTCTTCATATTCCTATGAGATTACTGGTGGGAATAGAGATATGGACAAGGAATTGCCAAACTCATCCAATCTGTGGGATTTCTGGTGGCTGATCAAATTTTTCAATAGTGTCAGAATAGGTTGCCTATTTCCCGGAGAAATTCAGCAGTCATTTTTTTGTAGTTTGTACGCAAATGCTGCTTATGTTAGACTATAGACTAGTTAGCCTAACATCTGTCATTGGGAAAATGCTGGAGTCTGCCTAACATCTGTCATTGGGAAAATGCTGGAGTCCATTATTAAGGAAGCAGTAGCGGGACATTTGGAAAGGCATAATTCAATCAAGCAGAGTCAGCATGGTTTTATGAAAGGGAAATCACATTTGACAAATTTGCTGGAGTTCTTTGAGGATGTACCGAGCAGGGTGAATAAGGGGGAACCAGTGGATGTGGTTATTTGGATTTCCAGAAGGCATTCAATAAGGTGCCACATAAAAGGTTACTGCACAAGATAAAAGCACACGAGGTTGGGGGTAATATATTTGCATGGATAGAGGATTGGCTAACTAACAGAAAAGAGCCGAGATAAATGGATCATTTTCAGGTTAACAAACAGTGACTAGTGGGGTGCCGCAGGGATCAGTGATGGGTCCTCAACTATTTACAATCTATATTAATGATTTGGATGAGGGGATCAAGTGTAATGTAGCCTAGTTTACTGATGATACAAAGATGGGTGGGAAAGCAAATTGTGAGGAGGACACACTAAATCTGCAAAGAGATATAGACAGGCTAAGTGAGTGGGCAAAAATTTGGCAGATGGAGTATAATGTGGGAAAATGTGAGGTTATCCACTTTGGCAGAAATAATAGAAAAGCAAATTATAATTTAAATGGAGAAAAATCGCAAAATGCTGCAATACAGAGAGACCTGGGGGTCCTTGTGCATGAACCACAAAAAGTTAGTATGCAGGTACAGCAAGTAATCAGGAAGGCAAATGGAATGTTGGCCTTTATTGCAAGAGGATAGAGTATAAAAGCAGAGAAGTCCTGCTACAACTTTACAGGGTATTGGTGAGGCCACACCTGGAGTACTGCGTACAGTCAGGTCTCCATATTTAAAGAAGGATATACTTGCATTGGAGATGAGGGGGTTGACTTATGAGGATAGGTTGAGTAGGTTGGGCCTATACACATTGTTCAGAAGAATGAGAGGTGATCTCATTGAAGCTTATAAGAATGGTTTTGTGCCTCCCTGGTGCCAGGGTCAAGGATGTCACAGAGCGGACGCAGGGCATTCTGGGGCGGAGGGTAAACAGCTAGAGGTTGTGGTCCATATCGGGACCAATGACATAGGTAAAAAGGGGGATGAGGTCCTACAGGCAGAATTCAGGGAGCTAGGAAGAAAATTAAAGGGTAGAACCTCAAAGGTAGTAATCTCCGGGTTACTACTGGTGCTATGTGCTAATGAGTACAAGAATAGAAGGATAGAGAGGATGAACACGTGGCTGGAAAATTGGTGCAGGAGGGCTTTAAATTATTGAGGCATTGGGACCACTTCTGGGGGAGATGGGACCTGTACAAACCAGATGGGTTGCACCTCAACAGCGCCGGGATCAATATCCTCACGGGGAGTTTTACTAGTGCTGTTGGGGAGAGTTTAAACTAGCTTGGCAGGGGGATGGGAACCTGAGAACAAATTCAAGAGGGAAGGAAGTAAAGCAGGAATTGGATAGCAAGAATCTAGAAAGCAAATCTGCTTAGTAAGTAGTAAGCAAGGAGGTCTTTCTGTGCTAAATGATATATACTTTAATGCAAGGAGTATAGTGAATAAGGCGGATGAGCTAAGAGCACAGGTAGACACTTGGAAGTATGACATTATAGCCATTACAGAAACATGGCTGAAAGAGGGGCAGGTATGGCAGATCAATATTCCTGGTTACAGGATTTTTAGACAAGATAGAGAGGGTGGTAAAAGGGTGGGGGGTGGGGTCACAGTACTGATTAAAGAAACTATTACAGCGGTGAGGAGAGATGATATGTTAGAGGGATCAAATGAGGCCATATGGGTCAAATAAAAAAATAAGAAAGGGCGATCACACTGCTGGGCATGTATTATAGATCCCCAAACAGTGAGAGGAAGATAGAGGAGCAAATATGTAGGTAAATTGCTGTGATGTCCAAAAACCATAGGGTATTAATAGTAGGGGATTTTTACTATCCAAATATTGATTAAAACAAAAATACTGTGAAGGGTATAGAGGGTGCGGAATTCTTGAAATGCATTTAAGAGAACTTTTTTAGTCAGTATGTAGCTAGCCCAACACGAGAGGGGGCGGTCTTGGATTTAATTTTGGGGAATGAAGCTGGGCAGGTTGAAGGGGTATTAGTGGGAGAGCACTTGGGTGCCAGCGACCATAATTCAGTCAAATTCAAGTTGGTTCTGGATAAGGACAAGGATAGGCATGGAATAAATGTCCCGAATTGGGGAAAAGCTAATTTTGCTAAGTTAAGGAGTGATTTGGCCATAGTGGACTGGAAACAGCTACTTGTGGGTAAATCAGTGTCGGAACAGTGGGAGGTATTCAAGGAGGAGATCCGGAAGGCGCAGGCCAAACGTGCCCTTAAAGAAAAAGGTTGGGAATAATAATTCTAGAGCCCCCTGGATGTCTAGGGACTTACAGGGGAGGATTAAGAAAAAAAGGGACGCTTATGTCATATACCAACGGCTAAATACTATAGAGTCTTTAGAGGAATATAGAAAATTAAGAGGCAAAATTAAAAAGGATATTAGGAATGCTAAGAGAGAGCATGAGAAATTCTTGGCTAGTAAAATTAAGGAAAACCCTAAGATGTTCTATAAATATATTAAGAGTTAGAGGGTAACTAAAGAAAGGGTAGGGCCTATTAGAGACCATGAGGGTAATCTTTGTGTGGAGGCAGAAGATGTTGGTAAGGTTCTTAACGAATACTTTGCATCTGTTTTCACAAAGGAAAGGGGCAATGCAAATACTGCTTTCGAGAAGGAGTATGATATTCTGTATGAAATAAATAAAGTGAGAGATGAAGTATTAAGGGGTTTAGCAGCTTTGAAAGTAGATAAGTCCCCAGGCCCGGATGAAATGCATCTCAGGCTGTTGAGCGAAGTAAAAGAGGAAATAGCAGAGGCCTTGACCATCATTTTCCAGTCCTCTTTGCATTTGGGCATGGTGCCGGAGGATTGGAGGACTGCTAATGTAGTACCCTTGTTTAAAAAGGGAGAAAGAGATAAGCCAAGTAATTAGAGGCCTGTCAGCCTAACCTCAGTGGTGGGAAAATTATTGGAAAAAAATCCTGAAAGACAGGATAAATCTACATTTAGAAAGGCAGGGATTAATTGGGGACAGTCAGCACGGATTTGTTAAGGGAAGATCGTGTTTGACTAACCTGATTGAAATTTTTGAGGAGGTAATCAAGAGGGTCAATGAGGGTATTGCGTACGATGTAGTGTATATAGACTTTAGCAAAACTTTTGATAAGGTCCCACATGATAGACTGGTCAAGAAGGTTAAAGCCCATGGGATCCAGAACAAAGTGGCAAGTTGGATCCAAAATTGGCTTGAAGGTAGGAAGCAAAGGGTAATGGTTGATGGATGTTTTTGTGACTGGAAGGATGTTTTCAGTGGGGTTCTGCAGGGCTCAGTACTGGATCCCTTGCTTTTTGTGGTATATATCAACGATTTAGATTTGAATATAGGGAGTATGATTAAAAAGTTTGCAGACGACACTATAATTGGCTGTGTGGTTGATAATGAAGAAGAAGATATCAATCTACTGGTCAGGTTGGCAGAGCAGTGGCAAATGGAATTTAACGTAGAGAAGTGTGAGGTGATGCACTTTTGGAGGGCTAATAAGGAAAGGGTGTACACATTAAACGGTAGACCACTTAATAGTGTAGATGAACAAAGGGACCTTGGATCGCTTGTCCACAGATCCCTGAAAGTAGCAAGGCAGGTGGATAAGGTGGTTAAGAAGGCATATGGAATGCTTGCCTTTATTGGCCGAGGCATAGAATATAAGAGCAGGGAGGTTATGCTTAAATTGTTTAAGACTTTAGTTAGGCCACAGCTGGAGTACTGCGTGCAGTTCTGGTTGCCGTATTATAGGAAGGATGTGATTGCACTAGAGAGGCTGCAGAGAAGATTTACTAGGATGCTGCCTGGGGTGAAGAATCTTAGTTATGAGGACAGATTGGATAGGCTGGAACAGAGGAGGTTGAGAGGAGACCTCATCGAGGTGTACAAAATATTGAGGGGCCTGGACATAGTGGATAGTAAGGGCCTATTTCCATTGGTGGAGGGGTCTATTATGAGGGGGCATAGTTTTAAGGTGGGTGGTGGAAGGTTTAGAGGGGATTTGAGGAGGTGGGGGGACTTCTTTACGCAGAGGGTTGTGGGGATCTGGAACTCGCTGACTTGAAGAGTGGTGGATGCAGAAACCCTCACCACTTTTAAGACATGGTTGGATGGGCACTTAAAGTGCCGTAACCTGCAGGGTTACGGACCTAGAGCTGGTAATTGGGATTAGACTGGATGACCTTTTGTTGTCTGGCGCAGTATTAATGGTAAGTACTGCAGGGAATCGAATAAGGCCAGGGTGATCTCCTGGACTAGTTTTGATTGCCTGGATGGGTCGGAGAGGAATTTTCACAGATCTTTTTCTCCCTAAATTGGCCTGGGTTTTTATCTGGTTTTTGCATCTCCCAGGAGATCACATGGCTCCAGTTGGGGTGGAGTGTAGACTGTTTCAGTTTAAGGGGTGTCGCAGTTGTGTGAGGCAGACGGGTTGGGCTGGATGCTCTTTCTGGCATTGTTCATAGGTTTATATGTAACCTTCAGGGCTGCTGACCAAGGGCCGTGCGGTTCTTTGTCGGCCGACGTGGACATGATGGGCCGAAATGGCCTCCTTAAATTTCTATGTTTCTATAATGAGGAGGCTCGCTAAGGTGGACGTAGAGAGGATATTTCCACTCATAGGGGAAACTAAAACTAGGGGACATAGTCTTAGAATAAGGGGTCACCCGTCTGAAACTGAGATGAGGAGAAATTTCTTCTCTCAGAGGGTTGTAAATCTATGGAATTCTCTGCCCCAGAGAGCTGTGGAGGCTGGGTCATTGAATATATTTAAGGCGGAGATAGATAGATTTTTGAGCGATAAGGGAGTAAAGGGTTATAGGGAGCGGGCAGGGAAGTGGAGCTGAGTGCATGATCAGATTAGCCATGATCTTATTGAATGGGGGAGCAGGCTCAAGAGGCCAAATGGCCTACTCCTGCTCCTATTTCTTATGTTCTTATATTCTTATGTTTAGGACTTGGGAGTCAGAAAATAAAAGTTAAGGGAAGTGAGAGAATGAAAAAGTAATAGATCTGAACTAAAATTAAAACAGCAGAGGGAAAGAAAATTACATGAATGGCAAGTCATAAAAAATAAATTGTCTCAGGCAGAATTCAGTAGTGTATAAAGCAGCTACAGTGTAAATAGTCTGTAGATTTCAAGCACAGGAGGTACAGCTACTAAATCATCCAGATAAATTGTTACCTATTCTTCCACACAGTATCAGGTAAATCAACATTTTCAAATCACTCGATGGTTGGCAGGTTGCAATTCACCATCAGGAGCTGTTTCTGCTGTCTCGCAGACTCTAAAAGATTTCTCTTCCTTCTTCAACAACATCTTACACTTTTACAGCACGTTTTATGTAACAAAGACACTTTACAGAGGGTGTTTGTGGGTGTGGCGGGGTGGTGGGGTGTGGACTTAAACAAAAAGGGAGACGAATTGGGGAAGTGGCTGAAAGTAGAGCTGGAGAGGCAGTTTTGAGGAAACCTTTGAAGGTAAGCAGAGAGAGGTAGCAAGGCAGAGGTTTTATTCTGCCAATCTCATATATCTGCTCGGTTTTGGTTACCACATGAATCTGCCATCATGCTTTTTGTAGCATAGACAATGCTTCCTTCCTCTCCCAATCCTGAGCCGCTTCTTAACTGACTGTTGAGAATCTGCAGCTTTTTGAACAAACCAACAGTTCTGATATGATCTTCAGCATATGTACACTGGCAACCCCTGTGACATCATCACCCCAGAACATTCTAACCCTGCAGTCATGGGCCATAATCACCAGTGGGATACAACTATCTCCACAAGTGAGGCTGACCACGCCATTCAGAAGCAATTAACTCCTGAATAGGTTATAACTAGGCTTAAAAGATTGAACCTCCCTTATCCGGAACACTCGGGACTTCTGTAGCCCAGAAAACTCAGTTGAAACTGATGATTTCACTTTGTCATGTGTTGTACCATTAAAACAAATTTTCAATGTTAATTTGCCGTAAGTACTTTAAATAGAGCCCATCAACATGCCATATTTAATATAAGGTAAAGATCAACTTGTCAGTAATATTTAAGGAATATTAAACATTTTCTATGAGGTTTAATAAAGTACGCTGTTAAGTGTGTGTGTGCGTGTGTCTGTGTTTAATTAACTTTAACATGAGTGTCTTGGGTTGATCTCTGGCATGATTCTATAACAGGGGAGTAGGATTAATTGGTTAACTCTTTCAAAGAGCTCTTTCACAGGCAGGATGGGTCGAATGGCCTCCTGTGCTATATAATTCTATGATTCTGCATTCACATTGTGCTATTTATTTTTGACAAATGCTACCTGGATGGCTTCTCAGTTATTTAAATAACTCCTTTTTATCAAAGAGTTTGATAATTTGACAGTTTGGATTATCAACCACCGTTTTCAAACGAAAATCAATATATGCTGCCCTTTTTTTCAGACTCTCCAAAAGTACAATGCTGGCGGTATACATGTTTCCCAGGTCAAAGGCACCAAGTTTACCTTCACTTTCATTGGTGAAAACACCAACACAGCAAAGATCTAATTTTCTCCACAATGACAGTTTTTGAAAAGGATATGTAAATATCAACTGAGCAGACTTCACTCTGTGGCGACAGTTGCTATAATACAGGGGAGCTGCGAGTAGTCAATCTACATGTGTGGTACGAATATAATTTACATAGAGAACATATACAAGGAATGATGGTTAATGATAAATGAACCAGTAGTGCCAACATAGTGAATTATGCCAAGTTTGGCACAAAGTAATTTATTTTGCATACTAGTAAATCCCCTCTGGAGTTGCTCATGGTGAGCCCGAGGCTTTATTAGAACAGGAGTGTTGATCAAGTTAATATTACCTGTTTTATCTTCATTCAAGGATGAGACTTGCAGTATTATAAATGCATCCAAAATTGTTTCTAAAAGGTAACTGCTTCATTCGTCAAAACATTTTGTTAAGCTTAGCACACAAGTATAGAACGAAGAATGCAGTTACAGCAACAAAATCAGATTCTATGCTATCTGGTCGCAAATAAACTTTGGTCTAGAAATTCATCTCTGGCGGGGGCGCAACATGGACAGCATCGGATCAGCCACCCTGTTATACGCAGCGCCTGATATTCATTGCAGTTAATGCAGCTGAATATCAGGCGCTGCATATCATGGGCGGCCGGTCTGATAATGGCCATTTTGCGTCACTGCCCTAGATTAATTTCTAGACCATTATTTCCTTCTTGTACAATCCAATGTCCCTCTCCTTTTGAGTTTTTCAAACATTTGACACTCCTTTTGTTTCCTTTTAGGCTTTCAGTAGCATTCTTAACTCAATAACTAAAATAAATTCAGTTGTATCTTTAATGGTAGTTTTTGCCTTCACTCTTATTAGGATAGATGCAACGGGCTAGAAATTGCGTCGAGCCCCGGTTAGGGCAATAACTTTTGAATTATGGCGAAAGTATCGGCAGGCAAAAATGAATTTTCTGCTTCCAGGACCTTCAGCTTTACTGCTCCAGAAGGGAAGTAGAGCATTAAATCAAGTGCTACCACTTCTCTGAGAGTGCTAAAGTGTGTGAGGGGGCGTTCGAGGCAGAACGCTGAACAATGTTCAGTGCAGTGCTACCAGCATTAGAGGCTCATTCCCTCGCTTAAAGGGAAAGACCAATGGGTTGAAACATTCTTATTGCTCTCTCTGTGGGGCCACGGGACCTGCGTGACTCAAAGAGAGTGGAGGGCTGAAGAATTGCGCAGGATACAATGAGGAAAACCAATCAAAAGGCACCAGACTGGAGCGAGGAATAAAATTTGCTCTACCTGACCACCACTGCTTTTAAATATTGCTCCCCAAGTGGCCAGCTGAGGTGACAACGACTACTGCTGCTGCTGTTGTTGACGCCCTGGAATGCAGCAGGGGGCAGGGCCAAATATCACATCCGGGGCAGAAACGGGAAGCAGCACACTGGATGGCATCACGATCTACGGGGCGCAAGAGAACAAGGTGGTATGTGTTAGCGCAAAACTGGCAGGGAAGTTCATGAGCATCGGTGAATTCACCGTGCTCAGTCGGTAACCCTTCAGCATCCCATTACTATCCCCTGCAGGTGCTAACAGGAGCTGCTAAGCAACCGAATTTCTCCCCCTATTATTCTTTAACTACAATTTACACGTTGGGCTACAGTGACTTTCTTGTGCTTCTGTGTCTTAGAATATTAACAAGCTTACTCATCACCATCATTAAGGACTCCCGAACTCAAATCTCCTTTCCTAGTCATTATATTGGTGTCATAATTTGAATAGTTGGTCAAATTGTCAATCATATTCGGTGCCAGCTAAATTTAAACATTGAGGTGAGAGCATTTGGTCTTGTTTCTATCATATTCCTATGAACTATTTTGCTGCTTAATTTGACTATTTGAGTAATCTATGTGGAGTG
Organism: Pristiophorus japonicus; assembly: GCF_044704955.1. Lineage (NCBI taxonomy): Eukaryota > Metazoa > Chordata > Chondrichthyes > Pristiophoridae > Pristiophorus > Pristiophorus japonicus. The sequence continues at coordinate 36,205,967 of NC_091982.1, read as the reverse complement.
GGAAAGAGATATAATATGAAATTGATGGTCCATAAATGTTACATTTTGGTGGAAGAATAAGAAGGTCACATACTGCTTCGATAATAAGAGTCTAAATGTGGTAGAGGAGCAAAGGGATCTAGGGTTACACATGTACAAATCACTAAAAATAGCGACACAGGTTAATAAGGCCATAAAAAAGCAAGCTAAGCACTCGCTTTCATTTCTAAAAGTATTGAATTGAAAAGTAGAGAAGTTATGTTAAATGTGTATCAAAAATTGGTTAGATCACCCTTGGAGTACTGTGCACAGTTTTGGTCTCCATATTATAAATAGAATATAGAGCCACTGGTGATGTGCAAAAAAGATTCACAAGGATGATACCAGAGCTGAGAGGATTTTCTTATTAGGAAAGGCTGAACAAGCTGGGACTCTTGTCTTTGGAAAAGAGAAGGCTGAGGCGTGACTTAATGGAGGTCTTTAAAATTATGAATGGGTTTAATAAGATAGACGTAGAGAAGATGTTTCCATTTGTGGGGGAGACCAGAACTAGAGGCCATAAATATAAGATAGTCATCAATAGGGAATTCAGGAGAAACTTCTTTACCCAAGGAGTGGTGAGAATGTGGAGCTCGCTATCAGATGGAGTAGTTGAGGTGAATAGCATATATGCATTTAAGGGTAAGCTAGATAAGCACATGAGGGAGAAAGAATAGAAGGATATGCTGATAGGATTAGCTGAAGAGGGGTGGAAGGAGACTTGTGTGGAGCATAAATGCTGGCATGGACCAGTTGGGCAAATGGTCTGTTTCTGTAATTCTATGCAAGGTGTCCTGGAAACTGGCAGTACTGAGATGGGCTCTCAGGTTATACCAGTACTTTGAGGTGGGAGCACTGGGAGAGGCCTATTGGGGTTCGAAGGACATTTAGATGGAAGTTCCAAGAACACTAGATCAGGATAAAGGAGTGCTAGAGAGAGACCCTGGGACTTAGGAGCATTGGAGAGGAAGTGCTCAAGATCTGGAAGCACTGGGGTAGTTTTAGAATTAGGGAAAATTGGAAATGTGGTCTAAGGATCTAGAAGTCTGGGGGCAGGGTGGTGCATGAACGATGAAACGATCCAGCAGGACTCTAGAGAGAGCATTAGGAGTTTCTGGGATCTAGCAGTATCAGGTGGAGCAGGGTCTCACACCCTTGTGGGAGACTGGGGTCCAGGAGAATGTGACCAAACTGCTGTTAGCACCTGTTTGAACTAACGTGCTCCCACCTTCCATGTCTTCCTGAATGCTAGAAACCCCTGCCACAATGCTCCATATTGACAGCCAGTTCCTATCTATATGTTCAAGCATTTAAATGTAAATTTTCTGCTTGTTAAAATTATTCAACAGAAAATCATTGCCTGGGGTGCAGGATTTCCTGGTATACACTCCTCACATGTGGTAAGAGGCTACTATTAGTCAACTGCTGATTTAAATAAACATAAAATTCCACAAACAAAAATTACCTCTTAAAATAATAAAAGTACAGAATTTATATAATTTACAATTTACAAGTTTTTAATAGATATTTTAAAAATTCATAAGCCTTAAAAATTGGTTCAGTAGAGATTTTATAAGCACATAAGAACAGAGGAAATAGGAGCAGGAGTAGGACACTTGGTTGTTTGAGTTTGCATCACCATTCAATAAGAGCATGGCTGATCTTCTACCTTAACACCTTTCCACATTATCCCATATCCCATGATTCTCTAAATATCCAAAAATCTACTTATCTCTGTCTTGAGGATAGTGTTAAATCCAAGGAGGAGGCATATAAATTGGCCAGAAAAAACAGCAAACCTGAGGACTGGGAGAAATTTAGAATTCAGCAGAGGAGGACAAAGGGTTTAATTAGGAGAGGGAAATAGAGTATGAGAGGAAGCTTGCTGGGAACATAAAAATGGACTGCAAAAGCTTCAATAGATATGTGAAGAGAAAAAGATTAGTGAAGACAAATGTAGGCCCCTTGCAGTCAGGTGAATTTATAATGGGGAACAAAGAAATGGCAGACCAATTGAACAAACACTTTGGTTCTGTCTTCACGAAGGAAGACACAAATAACCTTCCGGAAATACTAGGGGACCGAGGGTCTAGTATGAAGGAGGAACTGAAGGAAATCCTTATTAGTCGGGAAATTGTGTTAGGGAAATTGATGGGATTGAAGACCGATAAATCCCCAGGGCCTGATAGTCTGCATCCCAGAGTACTTAAGGAAGTGGCTCTAGAATAGTGGATGCATTGGTGATCATTTTCCAACAGTCTATCGACTCTGAATCAGTTCCTATGGACTGGAGAGTAGCTAATCTAACACCATTTTTTAAAAAAGGAGGGAGAGAAAACGGGTAATTAGCCTGACATCAGTAGTGGGGAAAATGTTGGAATTAATTATTAAAGGTGAAATAGCAGTGCATTTGGAAAGCAGTGACAGGATCGGTCCAAGTCAGCATGGATTTATGAAAGGGCAGTCACGCTTGACAAATCTTCTAGAATTTTTTGAGGATGGAACTAGTAGAGTGAACCAGGGAGAACCAGTGGATGTGGTGTATTTGGACTTTCTAAAGGCTTTTGACAAGATCCCACACAAGAGATTGGTGTGCAAAATTAAAGCACATGGTATTGGGGGTAATATACTGACGTGGATAGAGAACTGGTTGGCAGACAGGAAGCAGAGAGTTGGGATAAACGGGTCCTTTTCAGAATGGCAGGCAGTGACTAGTGGGGTGCCGCAGGGCTCAGTGCTGGGACCCCAGCTATTTACAATATACATTAATGAATTAGATGAAGGAATTGAGGGTAATATCTCCAAGTTTGTAGATGACACTAAGCTGGGTGGCAGTGTGAGCTGTGAGGAGGACGCTAAGAGGCTGCAGGGTGACTTGGACAGGTTAGGTGAGTGGGCAAATGCATGGCAGATGCAGTATAATGTGGATAAATGTGAGGTTATCCACTTTGGTGGCAAAAACACAAAGGCAGAATATTATCTGAATGGCGGCACATTAGGAAAAGGGGAGGTGCAACGCGACCTGGGTGTCATGGTACATCAGTCATTGAAAGTTGGCATGCACGTACAGCAGGCGGTGAAGAAGGCAAATGGCATGTTGGCCTTCATAGCTAGGGGATTTGAGTATCGGAGCAGGAAGGTCTTACTGCAGTTGTACAGGGCCTTGGTGAGGCCTCACCTGGAATACTGTGTTCAGTTTTGGTCTCCTAATCTGAGGAAGGACGTTCTTGCTATTGAGGGAGTGCAGCGAAGGTTCAGCAGGATGATTCCCGGGATAGCCGGACTGACATATGAGGAGAGACTGGATCAACTGGGCCTGTATTCACTGGAGTTTAGAAGGATGAGAGGGGATCTCATAGAAACATATAACATTCTGACGGGACTGGACAGGTTAGATGCAGGAAGAATGTTCCCGATGTTGGGGAAGTCCAGAACCAGGGGACACAGTCTAAGGATAAGGGGTAAGCCATTTAGGACTGAGATGAGGAGAAACTTCTTCACTCAGAGAGTTGTTAACCTGTGGAATTCTCTACCGCGGAGAGTTGTTGATGCCAGTTCGTTGGATATATTCAAAAGGGAGTTAGATATGGCCCTTACGGCTAAAGCGATCAAGGGGTATGGAGAGAAAACAGGAAAAGGGTACTGAGATGAATGATCAGCCATGATCTTATTGAATGGTGGTGCAGGCTCGAAGGGCCGAATGACCTACTTCTGCACCTATTTTCTATGTTTCTATATTGAATATACTCAACGACTGAGCATCAACAGGTCTCTGGGGTAGAGAAGTCCAATGATTCACAACCCTTTGAGTGAAGAAATATTTCCTCATCACAGTCCTAAATGGCCGCCCCCTTATTCTGAGACTGTGACCCCCTAGTTCTTGACTCCCCAGCCAGAGGAAACATCCTCCCAGCATTTACCCTGTCAAGCCAAGTAAAAATTCTGCATGTTTCAATGAGATCATCTCTTATTCTTCTAAATTCCAGGGAATATCAGCCTAGTCTCCTCAATCTCTCCTTCTAGAACTGTGGTGCAGAAAGCCATTCAAGTGGGGGGAGTAAAGAGACAGGTGGTTGTAGTAGGGGACAGATTAGTTAGGGGGATAGAAAGGGTTCTCTGCACCCAAGTGCGTGCGTCCCGAAGGCTGTGTTGCCAACCTGGTGCCAGGGTAAAGGACATCTCCTCCGGGCTGAAGAAGAACTTAGAATGGGAGGGGGAGGATTCAGTTGTCGTGGTACACGTAGGTACCAATGACATAGGTAGGACTAAGAGGTTCTGCTGAGAGAGTTTAAACAGCTAGGGACTAAATTGAAAAGCAGATCCACAAAGGTAATAATCTCTGCATTATTATCTGAGCCACGAGCAAATTGGTATAGGATCAACAGAATCAGGGAGATGAATGCATGGCTCAGAGGTTGGTGTGGGAGAAGTGGGTTTCGATTTGTGGGGCACTGGCATCAATACTCGGGAAAGAGAGAGCTATTCCGTGGGGATGGACTACACCTGAACTATGCTGGGACCAGTGTTCTAGCGAACCGACTAACTAGGGAGGTAGATCGGGCTTTAAACTAAATAAGGGGGTGGGGGGAGGGGCGGGGGGAGGACGGTCACAGTAGAGAGCAATCTAGAATGCTAAAGAGAAAAGAAAAGGAAGCAATGCAGGAAAGTGATTGTGGTAAAGATACCCAGATTATATCAGGAAGGGACAGAGCATACAAGCAAGAGTGCACTAGCAAATAAGGTCCAGGTAAGAAAAAATAGCGATAAGACAAATAGGGCTATAGTACAAAATAATGTTAAGATGTCTAATAATGTTAAGAAGATAAATTTAAAAGCATTGTATCTGAATGCACGGAGCATCTGTAATAAGGTAGACGAATTAACAGCGCAAATAGATGTAAACGGATACGATATAGTTGCAATTACAGAGAAATGGTTGCAGGTTGACCAGGGTTGGGAACTGAATATCCAAGGATATTCGATATTTAGAAAGGACAGGCAAAAAGGTCGAGGGGGTGGTGTGGCGTTGTTAGTAAAGGATGACATCAGAGCAATAGTGAGAAAGGATATTGGCTCAGAAAATCAAGATGTAGAATCAGTCTGGGTGGAGCTAAGGAGCATCAAGGGGCAGAAAACAGTGGTGGGAGTTGTCTATAGGCTCCCAAACAGTAGTGGTAGAGTAGGGAACGGCATCAAACAGGAAATTAGAGATGCATGTAGCAAGGGTACTACAGTAATCGTAGGTGACTTTAGTCTACATATAGATTGGTCAACCAAATTAGTAATAATACTGTGGCAGATGAATTCCTGGAGTGTGTACGAGATGGTTTTTTAGACCAGTATGTTGAGGAGCCTACTAGGGAACAGGCTATCCTAGATTGCGTATTGTGTAATGAGAAGGGGTTAATTAACAGTCCTGTTGTGCGGGATCCTTTAGGGAAGAGTGACCATAAAATGATTGAATTTCTTATTAAGATGGAAAGTGAAGTAGTCCAATCTGAAACTAGGGTCCTAAATCTAAACAAAGGAAACTACGAAGGTGTGAGGAATGAAAAGGCATGACGGTGGATCGACAATGGCTTATATTTAAGGAACGAATGTATGAATTGCAACAGTTATATATTTCTTTCTGGCATAAAAACACAAAAGGAAAAGTGGCCCAACCATGGCTAACAAAAGAAATTAAGGACTGTATTAGATCCAAAGAGGAGTTATACAAAGTTGCCAGGAAAAGTAGCAAGCGTGAGGATTGGGAGCAGTTTAGAATTCAACAAAAAAGGACCAAGAGATTGATTAAGAGGGGAAAAATAAAGTTTGCAAGGAACATAAAAACCGACTGCAGAAGTTTCTACAAGTACGTAAAAAGAAAAAGATTAGTGAAGAAAAATGTAGGTCCTTTACAGACAGAAATGGGAGAATTTGTAATGGGGAACAAGACAATGCAAATATTTTGGTTCTGTCTTCACGGAAGAGAACACAAATAACGTTCCAGAAATGCTCGGGAACCAAGGGTCTAGTGAGCAAGAGGAATTAAAGGAAATGATAATTGGTAAGAAAATAGTGCTGGAGAAACTAATGGGACTGATGGGAGATAAATCCCCAGGGCCTGATGATAAAAGAGGTAGCCATGGAAATAGTAGATGCATTGGTTGTCATCTTCCAAAATTCTATAGATTTTAGAATAGCTCCTGCAGATTGGAGCATGGCAAATGTAACCCCACTATTTAAAAAAGGAGGGAGAGAAAACGGGGAACCACAGACCGGTTAGCCTGACATCATTAGTAGGGAAAATGCTAGAGTCTATTATAAAGAATGTGATAACGGCACACTTAGATAATATCAACAGGATTAAACAAAGTCAACATGGATTTATGAAAGGAAAATCATGTTTGACAAACGTACTGGAGTTTTTTGAGGATGTAACTGATAGAATAGATAAGGATGAACTAATGGATGTAGTATATTTGGATTTTCAGAAGGCCTTTGATAAAGTCCCACATAAGAAGTTAGTATGCAAAATTAAAGCACATAAGATTGGGGGTAATGTATTGGCATGGATTGAAAATTGGTTAACTGACAGGAAACAGAGAGTAGGAATAAACGGGTCTTTTTCGGGGTGGCAGTAGTGACTAGTGGGATACCACAGGGATCAGTGCTTGTACCCTAGCTATTCACAATATATCTAAATGATTTGGATGAGGGAACCAAATGTAATATTTCCAAGTTTGCTGACAACACAAAACTAGGTGGCATTGTGAGTTGTGAGGAGGATGCAAAGACGCTGCAAAGCGATTTAGATAGGTTGAGTGAGTGGGCAAACACATGGCAGATGCAGTATAACGTGGATAAATGTGAAGTTATCCACTTTGGTAGGAAATACATAAGGACAAAGTATTCTTTAAATGTTGATGGCTTGGGATGTGTCGATATGCAGAGGGACCTGGGTGTCCTTGTACACCAGTCATTGAAAGCAAACATGCAGGTGCAGCAAGCAGTTAGGAAGCCAAATGGTATGTTGGCCTTCATTGCAAGAGGATTTGAGTCAGGAGCAAGGATGTCTTACTACAGTTATACAGGGCCTTGGTGAGACCGCACCTGGAGTATTGTGAGCAGTTTTGGTCTCCTTACCTAAGAAAGGTTACACTTGCCATAAAGGGAGTGTAGCGAAGGTTCACCAGACTGATTCCTGGGATATGACGAGAGATTGGGTCGACTAGGCCTATATTCACTAGAGTTTAGAAGAATGAGAGGGGATCTCATTGAAACATATAAAATTCTGACTGGGTTGGATAGACTGGATGCGGGGAGGATGTTTCCCCTGGCTGGGAAGTCTAGAACAAGGGGGTCACAGTTTCAGGATACGGGGTAGGAAATTTAGGACCGAGATGAGGAGAACATTTTTCACTCAGAGGGTGGTGAACCTGTGGAATTCTCTACTACAGAAGGCGGTGGAGGCCAAATCACTGAATATATTTAAGAGGGAGATAGATAGATTTCTAGAAACAAAAGGCATCAAGGGGAATGGGGAAAAAGCGGGTATTTGGTGTTGAGATAGAGGATCAGCTATGATCATATTGAATGGCGGTGCAGACTCGAAGGGCCGAATGGCCTACTACTGTTTCTATGTTAATCTTCCCATCCTAGGAATCAGTCTGGCGAACCTTCGTTGCACTCCTTCTAAGGCAAGTATATGCTTCCTTAGGTAAGGAGACACTGTACTCTAGGTGTGGTCTCACCAAGGCCCGATATAATTGCAGTAAGACTTCTTTACTCTTATACTCCAATACTTTTATAATAAAGGCTAACGTACCATTTGCTTTCCTAATTGCTTGCTGTACTTGCATGTTAACTTTCAGTGATTTGTGTACAAGGACACTCTGAACACCAACATTTCCCAATCTTTCACCATTTAGAACATTCTGCTTTTCTATTTTTCCTAAAAGTGAATAACTTCCCATTTCACCACATTATAGTCCATCTGCCATGTTCTTGCCCACTCACTTAACCTGTCTATATCACTTTGATGCCTCTTTGCATCTCGTCACAATTTACCAACCACTGATCCTTGGCGGTACCCCACTAGTTACAGCCTGCCAACCTAAAAATGACCCATTTATTTCTACTCTCTGTTTTTTGTCCGTTAAACAATCCTCAATCCATGCTAATATATTACCCTAAACCGGGAACGGTAACATAGTGGTAAAGTTGTTGAGTCCAGTTCGTTGGACATATTCAAAAGGGAGTTTGATGTGGCCCTTACGGCTAAAGGGATCAGGGGATATGGAGAGAAGGCAGGGGTGGGGTACTGAGGTTGCATGATCAGCCATGATCATATTGAATGGCGGTGCAGGCTCAAAGGGCAGAATGGCCTGCTCCTTCACCTATTTTCTATGTTTCTATGTTATTGGACTAGTAAGCCAAAAGTCTGGACTCATGATCCAAAGACATGATTTCAAATTCCACCATGGCAGTTGGGGAAGTTATATTAAGTTAATTAAATAACTCTGGAACAAAAAGCTAGTATCTGTAATGGTGACCATGAAGCTATTAGATTGTCGTAAAAACCCACCTGGTTTATTAATGTCCTTTAGGGGAGGAAATCTGCTCTCCTTACCTGGTCTGGCCTAAATGTGACTCCAGACCCACAGCAATGTGGTTCACTCTTAACTGCCCTCTGAAATGGCCTAGCAAGCCATTCAGTTGTAACAAAACCGCTACGAGAAACAATAAGAACAATAAAACCAGATGGACCACCCAGCTTTGACCTCGGCACTGGCTACGGACATGACATTGGCACACCCAGCCCAGTCAGCCCTGCAACGTTCTCCTCACCAACATCTAGGGACTTGTGCCAAAATTGGGAGAGTTGCCCCAGAGACTAGTCAAGCAACAGCCTGACATAGTCATACTTATAGAATCATGCCGTTCAGCCATCATTGTCCCACAGGCAGGATAAACCCACCAGGAGTCTTCATCATCATAGGTGGTCCCTTGAACGAGGATGACTTGCTTCCACGAGTTCACAGGTGTTTCGATGAAGGACCCGATGTTCCAGTCCTGAACTCCAATTGAGGGGGCGGAAGATGCCTGTGCGTGAATTTTTTTTAACGTGTGGTGACCGTTGCACACCAGCCAGCACACGGACAAAGCTAGGCCTTTATCCAGTGGCAAGGGTAAACCAAGACGACTGGAGACCTGCTCTGCTGCACGGACCTAGCGCTCACACATATCGCAGTGTGGGCTGGCCCGTGCTGCCCCTGGTCCCTCTTCTGGGTCTCGTACTCTCATCTGTTGCACCTCCGCCACGATCTCTCACCGCTCCTCCGCCATAAACTTTCACCGCATCTCGCCACAAATACTCGCCGCTCATCTAGCGCCTTTAACATAGTAAAACTTCCCAAGGTGCTTTAACAGCGGTATTACAGGACAAAATAGATAAATTTGACACCGAGCCACAAAAGAAGAAATTAAGGCAGATGACCAAAAGCTTGTTTAAAGAGGTAGGTTTTAAGGAGCGTCTTAAAGGAGAAAACAGAAGTAGAGAGGCGGAGAGGTTTAGGGAGGGAGTTCCAGAGCTTAGGGCCCAAAGAGCTGAAGGCACGGCCAGTGATGGTTGAGCAGTTATAATGAGGGATGTTCAAGAGGCAGAATTTGAGGGTGAATTTGAGCGCAGACATCTTGTGGGGTTGTAAGGCTGAAAATGATTACAGAGATAGGAAGGGGTAAGGCCATGGAGTGATCTGTAAACAAGATTTGTAAACCAGGAGTGGCGGTACAATGGTATACAGTCCGGAGGGAGGAGCCCTGGGAGTCCTCAACATTGACTCCGGACCCCATGAAGTCTCATGGCTTCAGGTCAAGCATGGGCAAGGAAACCTGCTGATTACCACCTACCGCCCTCCCTCAGCTGATGAATCAGTACTCCTTCATGTTGAACACCAGTTGGAAGAAGCACCGAGAGTATTAGGGGCACAGAATGTACTCTGGGTGGGGGACTTCAATGTCCATCACCAAGAGTGGCTCGGTAGCACCACTACTGACCGAGCTGGACAACATAGCTGCCAGACTGGGCCTGCGGCAGGCGGTGAGAGAACCAACACAAGGAAAAACCTACTTGACCTCATCCTCACCCATATCTACCTGTTACAGATGCATTTATCTATGACAGCATTGGTAGCAGAGACCGATTTCCGTCTTCACACCGAGGACACCCTCCATCGTGTTGTGTGGCATGACCACCATGCTAAATGGAATAGATTCACAACAGATCTTGCAACTCAAAACTGGGCATCCCTGAGACACTGTGGGCCATTAGCTGCAGCAGCATTGTACTCCACCACAATCTGTAAACTCATGGCCCAGCATATCCTTCACTCTACCATTACCATCAAGCAAGGGGACCAACCCTGGTTCAATGAGGAGTGTAGAAGAGCCGCCAGAAGCAGCACCAGGCATACCTAAAAATGAGGTGCCAACCTGGTGAAGCTGCAACACAGGACTGCATGCATGCTAAACAGCGGAAGCAGCATGCCATTGACAGGGTGAAGCGATTCCACAATCAATGGATCAGATCAAAGCTCTGCAGTCTTGCCACATCCAGGCGGAGGCTCCATGTATATCCCCATCCTCAATGATGGTGGAGGCTAGCACGCAAGTGCAAAACACCAGGCTGAAGCGTTTGCAACCATCTTAAGCCAGAAGTGCTGAGTGCATGATCCATATTGGCTTCTTCCTGAGGTTCCCACCATCACAGAAGCCAGTCTTCGGCCAATTCGATTCACTCCACGTGATATCAAGAAACGGCTGAGCTCACTGGATACAGCAAATGCTATGGGCCCCAACTTCTGCTCCTGAACTAGCCGCGCCTCTAGCCAAGCTGCTCCAGTACAGCTACAACACTAGCATCTATCCGACAATGTGGAAAACTGCCCAGGTATGTCCACAAAAAGCAGGACAAATCCAATCTGGCCAATTACCGCCCCATCAATCTACTCTCAATCATCAGCAAAGTGATGGAAGGTGTCGTCTACAGTGCTATCAAGCAGCACTTATTCACCAATAACCTGCTCACCGATGCCCATTTTGGGTTCCGCCAGGACCACTCGGCTCCAGACCTCATTACAGCCTTGGTCCAAACAGGGACAAAAGAGCTGAATTCCAAAGGAGAGGTGGGAGTGACTGCCCTTGACATCATTTGACCGAGTGTGGCATCAAGGAGCCCTAGTAAAACTGAAGTTAATGTGAATCGGGGGAAAACTCTCCACTGGCTGGAGTCATACCTAGCACAAAGGAAGATGGTTGTGGTTGTTGGATGTCAATCACATCCCCAAGACATCGCTGCAGGAGTTCCTCATGGCAGTGTCCTAGGCCCAACCATCTTCAGCTGCTCCCATCAATGACCTTCCCTCCATCATAAGGCCTGAAGTGGGGATGTTAACTGATGACTGCACAGTGTTCAGTGCCATTTGCAACTCCTCAGATAATGGAGCTGTCCATGCCCGCATGCAGCAAGACCCAGACAATATTCAGGCTTGGGCTGATAAGTGGAAAGTGCCATTTGTCCCACACAAGTGCCAGGCAATGACTATCTCCAACAAGCGAGAGTCTAACCATAACCCCTTGACATTCAACGGCAGTACCATTGCTGAATCCCTCACCATCAACATCCTGGGGGTCACCATTGACCAGAAAATTAACTGGACCAGCCAAATAAATGCAGTGGCATCAATTGCAGGTCAGAGGCTGGGTATTCTGTGGAAAGTGTCTCAGCTCCTGACTCCCCAAAACCTTTCCACCATCTACAAGGCACAAGTCAGGAGTGTATTGGAATACTGTCCACTTGCCTGGATGAGTGCAGCTCCAACAACTCTCAAAAAACTCAACACCATCCAGGACAAAGCAGCCTGTTTGATTGGCACCCCAACCACCACCTTCAACATTCACTCCCTCCATCACCGGCACACTATGGCTGCAGTGTGTACCATCTACAAGATGCACTGTAGCAACTCGCCAAGGCTTCTTCGGCAGCACCTCTCAAACCCGCGACCTCTACCACCTAGAAGAACAAGGGCAGCAGGTGCATGGGAACATCACCACCTCTACTTTCCCCTCTAACTCACACACCATCCTGACTTGAAAGTATATCACCATTCCTCCATCGTCGCTGGGTCAAAATCCTGGAACTCCCTCCCTAACAGCACTGTGAGAGTAACTTCACCACACGGACTGCAGCGGTTCAAGAAGGCGGCTCACCACCACCTTCTCAAGGGCAATTAGGGATGGGCAATAAATGCCGGCCTTACCAGCGATGCCCATGAATGAATAAAAAAAATCTGCTGAGGCCTAATTTTGCATAATAACCACATGTGTGGCACCTAATCGAATGCTTTATGAAAATCCAAATACACTACATCCACTGATTCTCCCTTATCTACCCTGCTAGTTACAAACTCAAAAAACTTTAAACGATTTGTCAAACATGATTTCTCTTTCATAAATGCAAAAGCAAAATAGAGATCTGAAACATTAACTCTGTTTCTCTCCACAGATGCTGATTAACTGTTTTTTGTTTTTAATCCCCTTTCATAAATCTGTGTTGACTCTGCCCAATCATCTTATAATTTTCTAAGTGCCCTGTTACCATGTCCCTAATAATAGATTGGAGCATTTTCTCTACCACTGATGTCAGGCTAACTGGTCTACAGTTCTCAGTTTTCTCTCCCCCTCCTTTCTCGAATAGCAGGGTTACATTTGCTACCTTTCTCGAATAGCAGGGTTACATTTGCTACCTTCCAATCCACGGGGACTGTTCTAGAATCTAGGGAATGAAGATCTTTTGGGAACCCATGGCCTGATTGTGCAATGTCAGGGTAATATACTCATTAGTATAAAATAGCAGCTGTTGGACTAGAAATTTGGGCGTGCCCATTTTCATCAGGAGTGCAGGATACAATCCCTGCTCTTGAATGGTGAGGTCTGAGCTACCCCCAATATTTGGCCTCGGGCCTCATTTCCACTAAGCTGGTGAGCTGCGGAGAGTAGTAGGCAGCTCGTCTGCGAAGTGTGATTGAAGATTGGGCCGCTCTGGCATGGCAATAGCCTTCCAGCTAAGTGAGGGGGTGTAAACAGATCAAGACAAAGTGATGGCTGAGGGCCTTTACCAACTTGGTGTATGTGTCTCAATATTGTGGTGTGCATCTGACTCATAATGAGTGTGCGCATTTTGCCCGCCATATTGGAGGTCATTTAGCACCTGATAAACGGGCTCAAAGACTTGAGCATGAAATGGCCTAATTCCGAGCCTGTTGTGTATCACATAGTGTGACACTTTTAACATTGAAAATACATATTGCAGCACTACCTACAGGAGCAACAGATACTTATAACTAGTTTTCAATTAAACTCATGCCCCAGGTACTGAATTCAATATATAATAGTTAATTCTTCCTGATATTTTATTTTCACAATATGTAGAAGGTACAATTTCTTAATTTTCCAATCATTTTTGACAGGACTTACTAGAACACACATAATTACAGGTGAGAGGGTGAGTTGACACATTGTGGCATCACATGACGCAATCCAGCGTTTTTCTAAAGATCACAATATTACTAGCTTGAAGCTGGACCCTAAAAAAGTGAAGATACTTACAAATAATATTTTATCTCCATTCTTTTTTGTGGGAAACACATGTATATTTAATGTTACTTAGATCCAACAGTAAATACATTCCTTAGTGCAGTAATTTAAAGATTATAAATCATAAATAAAGTTGCTGCTCATAACCCACTGTATATCTTTCAGGCTAGACTACTGGAGAACCTCAGTTGTCACTGCCTTAAGATACAACCTTGTTCATTCATCATTATAATTTTCTGCTACCCAGCCAGTTTTCAATCTAGCTAGTTAATGTTTCATTCATTTCAAGCACATCTTTAAGAAAGCTCACATGCAAAGTGTTAATCCAACATTTTCTAATAATTTACATAAATTATATCTGGTGACCTTCATCCTACTTAGTATGGCCCCAAGTTTCGTCCCGCGGTGGAAACGGCGCACCTCCGAGCTGGGCGCCTGTTTTTCGCGCCGAAAACTGCGCCTAAAAAAAAGTCTGATATTCTCGAGCTCCTTGGAGCTTAATGTCTGCTTGGCGTTGCGCGCTCTTTGCAGAAGGGGGCGGAGCCTAACACTTGCGCCGATTTTCTAAGTAGCAGGGGGCGGGTACAATTTAAATTAGCCTTTGTGGTGCCGGAAACCCTGCACGTGCGCGTTGGAGCATGCGCGCATGCGCAGTCTCACACAAACATTGGCACTCGGCCATTTTTAAAAATACTGCAGAAAAAGTGAAGATTTGTTTCTTGGACCCCTGCAAAGGTTTGTAATTTAATTTTTTTTGATATTTCTGTGTGTGAGGGAGTGCTTTTAGCAGCACTGCTGAATAAATCACCTGCTGAAATCAGTGAGTTCAGCTTTTCACTGCTAAACTTGCAGAACCGGTGCTGCATTGGTGCATGCAAATTAAGGACTGTGTGTTTGGAGAAATAAGAGTGCCAATTCAACTTTGCAATGGATCAACGTCCACCAAGAACAAAGATGGCAAACCATTGCATAATAAGTGGTGTTGACAATGCAGCACCCATTCTGCAAATTTAAATATAAAACTGTCGATGTGGCTGCCTCTCCCTGTCCAAATGGCCTCAGTCCCCCTCACAGCTCGAAGGCTGCTGCTGTATCTTCGGCTGCCGTCGAGCCACTGACGCCGCCCCCAAAGCGTGGCCGAATGGCCTCAAGCACCATAAAGAGCTGCGTGTGTCAGGTGTTGATTCTTCAGCTGCCGGCCAGCCACTGACGCCGCTGATATCCTATGGCCGAATGGCCTCACGTCAGTCCGCTGCTAATTCTTCGGCTGCCAGCCAGCCACTGACGCCACTGATATCTCATGGCCGAATGGCCTCGGGTCCGTCCGGTGCTGCTTCTTCGCGGCCAGCCACAAAGAGAATGAAGGCCTGCCTCAAGCACTGCAGCTCAGCTCGAAGCTTGCTGCCGCTGCCGTCGAGACACTGACGCCACACCCCTGCCTGTCTCCAACATGAAAGGCCTGCCTGAAGCACAGCAGCTCGAAGGCTGATGCTATTTCACACAGGTAGGAACATGGTTTATTTAATCTTTTCTTTGCTTATAAATTTTTATTCAGGTTGGATTTATTTGTATAATATTTGTATAAGTATAACTAAGGATTGATTGTAGAATTTAATGACTTCCCTTCCCCCCCTGCCACCTCCCCCCCACCTCGTTCCCTATGCCTAATTTGTAACCTACGCCTGATTTTCTAAAGTGTAGACAAGGTTTTTCGAGCGTACAAAAATCTTCACTTACTCCATTCTAAGTTAGTTTGGAGTAAGTTTTCACTCACAAAACTTTGAAATCAGGCGTAAGTGGCCGGACACGCCCCCTTTTGAAAAAAATTCTGTTCCAAAGTGAAACTGTTCTAACTGACTAGAACTGGAGCGAACTAAATGACGAGAATTCCGATTTCTAAGATACTCCGTTCTACACCAGTTGCTCCTAAAAATCAGGAGCAAATCATGTGGAAACTTGGGGCCTATGTCTCTGCAAAAAAAAAATGATCTAATGAACTGCAGGGATTGTATCATCTTGTTAGATATTCTGGCAGAAATTGCTCACTGTGAGAAATCTGCTGCACTACCATAAGTTTTTTTTAAGTATATACATAAAATTAGTAGCAAGAGACATGGCTACATTATCATATTCCAAATTGCATTCTATGTTTTAAACAAGACATATTTTGATAATAAAGGGGAGAGTTAATACTCACAACAATTTACTTCTGAAAGAAAATAATCTTTCTTAAATACAAAGCACAGAACTGTATTTTATGTTTTGTTTCTGGTTCAGTGCTTAGTCCCCTACTCCCTACAGAAATTAAACTGCACAATAAT